>NW_011888802.1:11151499-11161829 GCF_000151845.1 Pteropus vampyrus | reverse complement strand
GTAAGCCTCAGGAAAATAATCACGTTTTGTAATCACATGTTCATATTTTGATATACTTTATTTTCTTAATCTGCTATGTTTATATAACCCAATATTTTATTCACACTATATAAGTGACCAAAAACCAAGATTTACTCTTTTTAAAATGCAGATGTTGTTTAATATTGAATAACTAATTTTCAATATGATATTATAAAAACAATATGATACAAATATGACACAATATAATTTAAAAAGTGCAAAGCAACATGCCCTGAAAATTTTTGGAAAATTATTTTTTTTTCACATGCTATAGCTATACAGTGATAGAGGTACACACAGTTTGTAAAAGCACCTAATCAACACTTGTGCCTTTAGAACTATGTCCACCATGATAATTTAAGTATGATGGAGCTAAAGTCTATGGATGACTTTCATATAAATTGGGTTTCTTTCTGAACTGATGCACACAGAACATTAAAGTTGGATGATTATTTGAAAGAGCTTAGTCAATTGTACACTGCTTGTTGTTACTATAAAAAGCTGTTAATGTGCCAATAGATGAATAAACACTGAGAGAAATCAAAGAGAGGAGCATTCTTTTTAAGACCGATGCCTATATTTATATTGTTTGGCTGCTTAAAAAAATACAATTTGTATTCATTTCTATACCAGAAAATCATAGAGTATAAGTGGTCCAAGGGACATCCTTTCAACATTTATTTTCCTCTTACATCAATGATTTAGAATGTATTGTTGAGTTATGATAATATTCAAGGTAGCAAAATTCCTATCACATCAATATTGTTATTTGGTTAGATTTTCTTATAAAAAAGTGGAGAAATCCATTAATAAGACAAAATCTGCCAGGGGAGTATCCCATATAGTTTAACAGCACTCATATATTAAAGAGGGCATGAAGAAGGGACAATTCTCTTGTAAAAGATTCTAGTCATTCTCATAAGCATAACAAATAATACTCCTAGACTATCTTATTAGCAATATCATGAATTATACAACAGAAATGCTTGTTCAAACTGTTTTTTTTTCTGATAAGAAACACTGCATTTTAAAAAGCAACCTCTATTTTAATATTTAATACCTCAGCATATCTAGATCTCCAAAAGCAGCAAGCTATTTAAGAAAGAAGTGCACTTCTTATAATGTTAAAAGCATTTCTGGCATTTTATATTATCTGCTTTTTAATGACTGTATTTTCCTAACATTAAAAATGAATTAATCTCTTTCTTCCTAAGTACTCTTGAACATCGTGAAAGAAATAGTTCAACAGGTTATTTTTCCTTGTAGAAGCCACATAGATTGTTGCCTCTCTTTGCATATCTGGTGTAAAAGCAAAACATCTGACTATGCATCCAACCTTTTTTAGGGTTTCACAGACACTAGATCTTCTTATTTCCAACTGAATCATATTGACTCTAGGGTAGAGTATTGAAAAGCAAATGAAACATGATTAAGGTACTATTTATACAGTTTCACTCAGAAAAGCCTGAGTTTTACTCTACAGTCTAAAAGTAAAGGCATTTTATGTAAATTAATATTAATAATTTGGAAGAATCTATAAGCAACACAAACAAATGTCATATCAATTTTCTAAAGGTACATTGGAGTTATTAAGTAAAGATGTTCATGCTTTTGCATTCTGACATATTTCAATCATTGTACTGTTTGCTCTATATTAGATTAAATCACACTGACTAAATAAACAATAGCAGTTTGATAGGAAGACTTTTTTAAAAATGGAGTAAAAATGTCCAGTTCTGAATAAGAAGGTAATAAACAGTGACTACGATGTCTCTCACTGAATGCAACTGGACAGAATGCAAGCAGCAGCTCTCTAAGGACTCTGAGAAGTAAACAGAATCAGACAGAGTGAAGAAGAAGACCAGGATTCGAAATATCAATAATCCAATGGGGAGAGTTGACCATTTTTTTCCCTCTGGTATACCCTGGCCTAAACTCAACACACTGGCAGTGGGCAACAAGGTGCAGATAGCAAGAACTCCAGGAGAAATCCTCAAGTTCTGGCTCAAGAATATGAAAAGGATACTTCAAATGAGCAGCAAGAGTATAGAAATATCCTATTTTCCCTCTATTCTCCATTTTCCTGTACCTCAGCCCACAGCAATCTGTCATGTCAGCCACAGCCAGCAGCAATGGGACCTTGTAGGAGCCAAAACTTTGAGGGAGAAGAATTGTCCCCTTTGTATGATGGCAGATTACAAAAAGATAGGACCAACCTCTGTTTTATTGTTTCTCTCTCTCTTGCCAAAGCCTGGCCATGGACAATGACTCAGTTGCAGAGTGCATGGCAGAGAAAGGTAACTGAAGCCTCAGTGTTCTGGATGAGGGAAAGAGAAGCATCAAACCAACAGGAAATGTCTGGGGAAATAGTGGAAAGGGAAGAGCTTAAAAAAGTGACCACATAAAGTCTTTTTATGAACACCAAGGCTCATCTCCAACTGCACATGTGTAGATTTGTTCCTATTCAGCATTCCAAAAACTTTGAGAAATGACTTAACAAAGAGACCACAAAACAAGTCTCAAGCTGGCCATCAGATAGTACAAGCAATGAACAGAAGCAAACACACACACGCACACACACACACACACACACACACACACACTGAAAAGACCTTAAACCGTTGGAACTCCAACTCACAGAAAGTGGGTTCAGAGTCATGTCCTAAACCTAACCAGCTAAACTGACCATAAAACAACTGAAATGTCAACAGTTTCTTTAGAGTTCAAACAAGATCGAGGGCCTTATGTAATATTCAAAATTTCCGGGATAAAATCCAAAATTACTCAATATATGGAGAACAACAAAAATCTCAATTGCATAGGAAAAGATATTAAAGAGACACCATTCCATAATGATAAAGGGTCAAGTCGCCAAGAGGATATAACCATCCTAATTGTGTATGAAGAAAAAAACAGAGCTAAATACGTGAAGTCAAAACTGACAATACTGAATAGAGAAATAGACAAATCTACAAATATAGTTGAACATTTCAATACTCCTCTCTCTCATTAATAGATAGAAATTATAGAAAGTCAGCAGTAATTGATAATAACTGAAAATTATCATCAATCAACTGAATCTAATTGGCATTTATAGGTTACTCAACCAAAAACAGTAGAATATACATTTTACTCAAGTGCACCTGAAATATTCTCCAGAATAGACCATATCCCGAATCATAAGCAAATAATAACAAAGCTGAAATAATTAAAATCATATACAGTATGTTACCAGACCGTAATTGAATTTCACTAAAAATCATAAATGAAAAAATAAGAGCAAATTCCCTACAAACACTCGGAGGTTAACAATAAACTTCTAAATAATCTATAGGTCAAAGAGAAAACCTCAAGGTAAATTAGAAAATATTTTAAACTGAATGAAAATTAAAACTAAAATATGTTAGAATCGTAAAATGTATCTAAAGTATAGCATCAATGCTTCCATTAGAAAGAAAAAAAATCTCAAAATTTCCACCTGATTAACTAAAAAAAACGGAAAATAAACACAAAGTGATAGAGTGAAGAAAGTAAGAAAAAGCAGAAACCAATGGAATTGAAAAAAGAAAAACAATAAAGAAGGTCAATAAAACCAAAAATTGATTTTTAAAAGATCAATAAAATTGATAAAACTTTGGAAGAACAGAAGAGAGAAAAGACAAATTACCAATATCAGGAATAAAAAAGAAAATATCACTACAGATCCTCCATGCATTAAAGAGATAATGAGGCAATATATGAACAATAATACACGTAATTCTAACAATTTAGAGAAAATAGACTGATTCTTCAAAATCTACAAACTGCAAAAACTAACTAATAATTAAATAGATAACATTTATGATCCTATAACTATTAAAGTAACTGACTTTGGGGAAAAAAAATTCAAAAAGGAATCTTTAGATTCAGTTAGTTTAACTAGCAAATTCTACCAAACATTTAAAGAAGAAATAATATCAATTTTATACAAAATTTGTCCAAAAAATTCTCTCAGCAACCCAGAAATAGATGAGAACTTCTTCAACTTAATAAATGTCATCTACGAAAACCTACATCACTTATCATATTTTAAGGAGAAAGACTGAACATTGTTCTGAGTTATCCTAGCCCGTCAAGTAAAAGAAATGGAAGGCATACAGATTAAAATGTAAAAAAAAATAAAGCTGTCCCTATTTGTTCATGCATAACTGTCTACATAGAAACCCTAAGAAATACGCACGAAAAATTTCCTAGAACTAACAAGTGTGTTTAGCAAGGATAAAGGGTACAAGATCAACACACAAAATTAATTTTATTTTTTCAGTAGTATCAATTATAATAGCTCCAAAAATGAAATATTTGAGTATAAATATAACAAAACATGTACGGAAATCAAAAAGGACCTAATAAATGGGGAGGCAAACTGTGTTCACCAAGTAGAAGACATACATAGTAAAGATGTCAATAATCTTTGAATTACCTAAAGATTTGGTACAATTCCAGTCAAAAACTCAACAGGTTTTTTTTCTTTTTGTAGATATAGACAAGCTGATTCTAAAATTTATGTGGAAAGGTAAAGGACTTAGAATTACTAAAGAAATTCGGAATAAAAACACCACATTTGGAGGAATTACATTATCCAATTTTAAGACTTACTTATATAAAACTACAGTAATTAAAACTGTGTGGGATTGGTGGGAGGATATGCACACTGACCAACAGAATAGAATAGTAAACCCAGAAAAAAAAACCGTCCCATGGTGCCCATTACATTTTTGACAAAGATGCAAAAGCAAGTAAAAGGAGAAAGGGTCACCTTTACAGCAAATGGTGCTAAGACAGCTGAACATTTACATGCAGAAACAAACAAACAAATGAACCTTGATGTAAACTTCACTCCTATATAAAATTAACTTAAAATAGATCTTAACAAAAAATGCAAAACTATAAAACTTTTAGAAGTACACATAAGAGAAAATCTTTGTGACTTGGGGTTAGGCAAAGATATGGCACCAAAAGCATGACATGTAAAAGGAAAAGAAAGGTAAATTGGGCTTCATAAGAATTGAAAACCTTTTGTTTTGTGAAAGACACTCTTTTAGAGAATCAAAGGATAAGTTACAGACTCAAAAAAATTTCTATAATCACATATCCAACAATAGACTTTTATCAAGTTCTATATCTTAAATACAATAGTGATTACTCAAATCTATACATGTCTTAAAATTCATAGACCTGTACATCAAAAAAAAGAAATCCTTTAACTACATAATTTAAAAATAAGACGAAGTAAAAAAATGAAATAAAGTGAGCACAAAACTTCCAGTTATGTTATTTTTATTAGTAAGTTCTGAGATAAAGCTGCATAGTGCAAAATCTAGCCAGTTTTATATTTTCTGAGATAACTTTTTAAATGATCTTAATTACTCCAGAGTTTAATCACAAAAAGTAACCAGGCTGAAATGGAGAACTAAACCTAAGAACTCTGACCTCAGAGAAAGTAGGAACCAAAAAAGGTCTAATTAGTGTCATTTGCAATGAAATATTGAAGTGGTTAAATGTTACAATGGTTTTCTTTGACAATTTGCAACAACAAGGCCAAAATTTTATTTTCATTTAATCTAATAAAACTACCCTATCCTTGCATATTGCAATTGCATTAATTAGAAATTTTCCCAGATAGTTTACTTTAGGTAATATTTTTGTTGGCTTAACTCAATGTCTCTTTGCAGTTGACCTGTGTGTTATGTATGCTCTTTTTAACACTGTGTACTTTGGTGAATATCATACTTGCAGCTGTTTTTTTTTTTTTCCTGACTCCTATGAACAGAAACAACACCCTATATTTTTTAAAAATACAACATTATTATGGGAAGCTAATTAACTCATAAAAAATTATATTCCTTCCAAAATCCAATACCTGACCCAGAATTCTAGTTTGCTTCTTTATTATAATAAACTATATAAACAAATTAAATTAGGTACGATCTTTTACTTCAATGAATTTGTAACTATATTTCCCAAAGTAAATAACATTCAATAGTCTCATTTGGAGCATAGAGATAAAGAGATGAAACTTCTCATTTTGAGGCATAAACTTGATTAAAGTAGGTGAGCTAATCCAAACAATTTCTTAAAATTCAATAATCCAAATTCATTCATTATAGGCCAAAGACCATTAAAAATCAAGACCAACTACAAAGATGTTTGCCATGTATGTGGAAAAACGAGAAGATTACCACAAGACACATCTGGCATTGGGCATTGAGAAGGTTACAAGAAAGGAAATGCAGCTCTCCAGCAAGGCAGCATCAGGTATTCTTCTGCAAGATTCTCTGCAGCAAGCCACACAGTTGTTCAGGTGCAAGATGAAGACAAGATATACATCAGTGGGCATGGGAGTCACCTAGTTACAACTCTCATGCCCAATGGGAGTCCATATCTACCATATCAATCTCACTGGCATAGCTTCCAAGGTACCCCTCATAGGACAAAGCATTTATAAATCATCATATTCAGGGAAGCCCAGCATTATGGCAACTCCATTGGATATTTTATAATTCATTTATAATTCCTCCCAGGCCATATGCAACTTACCCATCAGGGGTCATGGTCGAAGCAATATTGTTTAGTAACTAAGTTGGTGTACTACCCTTATCAAGTAATCAGGAGATCAATGATATAGAGTTTAAAAGGTCAAATTCTCAAGGCAGAAAAAGAGTTTGTTAACATTTTGCTTAAAAATAAATGAGTGAAAGCAAAAGAGGCAACCTAGTATGTAAAATATGTTTTAGACTTGGAGTTAGAAAACATGGAATTGATCTCTGATGCTGCACCTTGACAGTTGTATAAATTGGGGAAATTGTTTTACCTCTTCAACTTTTTTTTTTTCATCAGTAAAATGCAGATGATCATTGCTCTCCAATATTTATTTTCAGGATGATGTAGAACAGATTTGGACTCACTTAGAAGGTAGCAACAAATTCGAGCTTAATTAATGTTAAAAGAATTAAAACTGATAAGACAGTAAACTTACTGTTGCCAAATCTACAGTATTATCTGACCAGCACATGAGAATCAAAGCCTAGAGTTAGACTTTCTACTATCAGCTACTAGTTATTTTTCTTCTATTCGCTCCTTTATGTACATGCCCAATTCTTATACTCTTTGGGAAACAAGAACCATATTCAACTCTTTAAAAATCCCCAATAGAACCTAGCTTGGTGCTCCATAAATTCTTGTTAAATAATCATATTCATCAAATAGAACTAATAGAAAACCAAACCATATCTTTTAAAAAATTAACTCATTTCTAGAACATAAGCTATATAGATGAGCACAATACTTAGACTCATTCATTGAAACTTAATCAGTGAATATTGTCTGAGCCTTTACCAAGAATCTGAGATGGCATTAGGTGCTAGAAATACAACTCAGCCTGAACACAGTGCTTGCCCTCACACATAGCTGAAAATGCTGTTGAAAAGTGAGTAAACACTCAAAAATATTTGTATATTGTGTGTTACCTTTGTGATAGAAACAAAAGACTAACAAGGCAGAGACTAACAAGGTAAACTATTTTATATAAGATGGTCTGGGATGGTGTTACCTAAGTAAAAATTTGAGGATTTATCTAGTCAAAAATAAGAGAAAGAGGAGAGGTCAAGGCAGAGACCTTGAGTTAGAAAAAAAACCTAATACATTTGAAGGTTAAGAGAAGACCATCTTTTCATGATGATCTTTCCATTTATTAGAGGGAAAAAAAGTATAGCAGTTTACTTATAAGGCAAAATTATTTCATAAGGCGTTTCAGAATGTGGTTTGGGTTAATTAGAGTTGTTGTCATTCAAGTCCTAACATGGTCTCTATTTCAATTGACAAAGCTCAACATTGGTACAGAGTAGCATGCCAAAAATTACTAATGAGATGACTACAATAAACGATGATAAAGCTTTACTGCTGAAAAACAAATCACTACTCCCAAACATGGCAACAACCTGAGCTGTACAAGAACCCTTTAATTTTAAGCAGATCTGGTAATTGGATCATGCTAGGAACAGTACTTTACACCCAAATTGAATCTAGGACAAATGAAGGTTCAAATGCCTAGCTTCTGCAAGATTTAATATAATCTATGTACATCTGCTCTTTTGGTTGATGAGATGAACTGTGGTAACCATTCTGACAAATTTTCGTTAAACACAAATCTTTGGACATTATTTCTTTCTGCTCTCTCATGCTGTGGCTACCTAATAAAACATTCTCATTCCAAGTAAGAGATAATCAGAGATTTGCCTAAAATAATAATGATTATACCACAAGTAATTTAATTTCTAATCCAAAAGTTGTCCCAGTAACTGATGGCCAGAGTGACTTATGCAATGTAATATTTGGGTTGAAGCACAAAGTATTCTTCATAAGCACCTGAAATTGGAGCACAATTTATTCTACTTTGAACAAAAAATATTGTTCTAATTCTTAAATGAAATGATTCATACACAAACTCATATGTTGGAAAGGCTTTAGAAATTTGTTTAGCAGTATTTTGAAACCTTAGGAGGCAAATAGCAGGAAAATAGAGCAGAAGCAGGGCAGAGGGCAGGGAAAAGAAAAGGGAAGGACATGGGTGAAATCCAGACATTGCCAGAACCAATGAAGTTGCTTTGTGGTGTTTTGTTCTTTGTGTCTTTTCTTCTTATATACACAGTAGGGTTGATGATTTTCTGCTTATACCCAGGAGAGTTTATTAAGTTAGATGACCTCTTTACTGTAATGTTTACACAGTTGTTCTTGTGCTCTTTCGTTCATTTGTACTCGACATTTCTCTTTTATTCCTTAGTTCTCTCAATTTTTATAAAATTTAAGTGAAGAGATTTTTTTTTATTTTCTTATGATCTTTGCAAAAGCTACACTCCATTGGCCAACTTGAGTTTCTTAGCTTTTCCATCTTTACGGTTAAATTCTTAAAATCAAAAAGAATAACCACTTCTTAAAAATATAATTGTAAAAACTGCCTTCCAATCTTACTGTAATATTGGAGAATAATAATTTAAAAGCCTTATCTATACTTGTGACTTCTTTAGGTCAATGAGATGTCAGTGTTTAAAAATGCAGTGTCATTAAAAAAATTTACATCTTTTCCCAGTAATGTTCTGTGATAGGTTAGTAATCCCGATTAGAGTTGTCATTTTTAGACATCTGAATCTCATCATTCTCCATCGGCTTTCTCTATGCTCTATGAGTTCTGAAGGATATTTTCAAGGATGATGAGGGATGGAATCTTTCTTAAAGTATATTTTGAATTTCATCCAACAGAGATGACACAATAAATCTTCAAGCTATTTTTGACCATGTGTCACAACTCTTCACAGCAAATGAAGGCTCTTCACAGCTTTAAGGGATTATTTAACACTGACAGCTGTTGAGGTATTTATCCTGATTTTTCTTTCTTTCCATCCAGAGTATCTACATAAGATAATATTGCTCATGGTTTGGATAATGTGTAATATGTTTGATGTATTATGTGAAATCACTTAAATTTACTATGTCCCTTTATGTTTATCCATTTCTGTTCATCCATAAATATTTGTACCAACTGTGCATCCAAGCCTTGGGAATATAAAGATGAGATAATGTAAAGTTAGGAATGAAAAAAGAAAAATCAGGCAATTAAAGGTATGCCGTAAGGTTACTTTTTAAAAAATCATTACATCAGAGTAGAGAAAGTTGAGTTAGGAACATTAGTCTGGCCATGAAGATATTTAGCTTTTAACAAGTGTGACAGTGTAAATCACCGAACTCCTCTGGGCCTCAGTGACCTCAGATATAAAATGTATTGCTTCCCTATAGTTTTCAAATTTCCCTATATTATGTTAAAACGCAATGTAGACTGGCTCTATTATATGCTATAGTTACATATCTAAACAGTATGTGGGTACAATTTTGGAAATCAATAAATTTTAAAGCTAGTGTAAAAGGATTAAATTCCTTAAGCTTAAAAAATGCATTTGTAATTAAAGAAAAAAGTATTTTTTATATCTAAAAATTCAGAAGAAAAAACTTGATTACTAAATCAAATTTCTAGCTACTGTAAGATTTTTTACTTTAGAGTTTTTAAATTTTTTTGTGATTCTAAAAATTCAGAGAAAGATCAATAAAACATTTTATAAAAATGAAGAGAAATCTGAATAATTCTTAAAGAAGTTAACACAGGCATATTGCCATTCAATATAGTATAAGTGTTAAGAGATGCTCTTTCCTTAGTTATCAAAGCTTTATAAAAGATAGAGATGTATTGTATGGTTCAACACTGGTAGAGTAAAGCCAGGTT
>NW_011888802.1:11149044-11151449 GCF_000151845.1 Pteropus vampyrus | reverse complement strand
GCTTCCCTATAGTTTTCAAATTTCCCTATATTATGTTAAAACGCAATGTAGACTGGCTCTATTATATGCTATAGTTACATATCTAAACAGTATGTGGGTACAATTTTGGAAATCAATAAATTTTAAAGCTAGTGTAAAAGGATTAAATTCCTTAAGCTTAAAAAATGCATTAGTAATTAAAGAAAAAAGTATTTTTTATATCTAAAAATTCAGAAGAAAAAACTTGATTACTAAATCAAATTTCTAGCTACTGTAAGATTTTTTACTTTAGAGTTTTTAAATTTTTTTGTGATTCTAAAAATTCAGAGAAAGATCAATAAAACATTTTATAAAAATGAAGAGAAATCTGAATAATTCTTAAAGAAGTTAACACAGGCATATTGCCATTCAATATAGTATAAGTGTTAAGAGATGCTCTTTCCTTAGTTATCAAAGCTTTATAAAAGATAGAGATGTATTGTATGGTTCAACACTGGTAGAGTAAAGCCAGGTTTCAATGAGCCTCCCAGAGAATTTATACATGAGTCAAGTAAAGACAATTGCTGCTGAGGCTAGATCACTGTGCCAGCCGGTATCAATTCTTCAGACATAAACTACATCAGCTTCTGATATCTCCAAAGGCCTATCATGGATTAACGGCAGACGTGGATATAAACAAAAAATTTGACTGTTGTAAAGCAAAGTAAGGAAAATTATTTGCCTAATAAATAAGCTTCACTTAATATTTTTGTCCTCAGGCCAAATATTGGTTTCTAAATGCTAGACTTTTGTCTGCCTCTATAGGACTTACTAGGAGAGTTCAAAAAATTGCCCACTCTGGAATAACTAGGAAGATTGCAATTCAGTACATCAGGATGGGGCCTAAAATTCTGTGTTTTGAAAAACTTCCCTAGATCATGGTAGCACACAGTTGGGTTTGGGAAATGGAGGTACTGTGCTGGTTACTTTCACATCTTACTTGCAATTCTTACTAAAGAGCCAAGACTAGAACTCAGTTTGCACCAGTTATTAAGCTGTAGACTATTATGGATTCTAGTAAAAATAAAAGTTGTAGTAGTAGTATTATATTTTTCAAATAGAAGATATTTGAGGACAACAAAACAACACTTAGAATCTGCCACTGCCAGATTCATTCAACAAGTGTTTACTATCTACTTTTTATTGGTGCAAAATTAAGTTTTAGAAATATTGGGAAATAAAAGCTTGGATACGATGGAGTCCTCATTTTATAAAGTATTCTATAAAATCAATTTCTAATCATAAATTCATATCTACATTATAACATCAAAACCAGTAGTAAATGAGTTCATGTGCAAAAACACATAAAACATTTTTTTAAATCATGTTACTCAATACTGAATCTACATAAGAAATATAACACTAATAAACCATAGAAGGGAGAAACCCATCGCAAGAAGGGGTATAATATTAATTTTTCAGTTTATCTGATCAATATAAAAACAATTGATGTAATTTTATCCCAAATTGTGGTTTTTTTTGGCCATGATCTTCCATAGGAATGACTCACTATTTTTGCTAACAGATAATTATTAAATTTTTATTATGTTTTTCTAATAAATCGAGAGTTCTACTTTTCATTAAAAAAATTAATAATCTTACTAATATTTATGTTAGTGCTACACAATGGCATTACATCATTAAATAATTATCATCATCGAATATAATATTAAATGCAGTTTTCTTTATTGAGTAAATTTAAATGTATGTGCAATTTTTAACCTAACTTTACTGTATAAAATTAATTGCAAAAGCATATGAATTTAAAGCTTTAACTTAAAATATTAGGGCTACAGACTCTTAAAACTGATAATACTGCCAGAGTTTTCCCCAAGGTTGAAGAACCGGCAGTAATTAAAGAACATTTATCTAGTCAAAAAACAGAGACACAATATACACTATGACATCAACTTGGCTGCCACAGCCTCTCAAGGTCATGAAATCCATCACAATGACAACAGTTCATAGCTAGAAACCGAGCAGAGTGACTTTAATGAGTTAGAAGCAAAGATAGTATTTTGTAAAGAAGCCAACTAGACATTGCAGGGTAGGAAAGGTGCCACCAGAGACTCCCTCAAGTTATTTCAACCCCGCCATGGAGACAGACAACGATAACGCAGATAAGGGTGAACACGCTTCAGAAGCCAACAGAACAGAGTCAGCGCCAAGGCCTACCTCAACCTTGACCAAATGCCACTGATTTAGAATCATCTATATGGTTTACTTCCCACACTCTCGGTCATTAAAAACGAAGTTTAGATATCACATGGCACAACTTCAGGGGATGCTATTTACCTAGAATACAGTGTTATTACCTCTTGTTAAACTGAAAAGACTAATAGTATGAATTCTAAAATTATAAAGATTGAGCCTTAACAGCATCATAA
>NW_011888802.1:11092685-11148994 GCF_000151845.1 Pteropus vampyrus | reverse complement strand
CACATAAAACATTTTTTTAAATCATGTTACTCAATACTGAATCTACATAAGAAATATAACACTAATAAACCATAGAAGGGAGAAACCCATCGCAAGAAGGGGTATAATATTAATTTTTCAGTTTATCTGATCAATATAAAAACAATTGATGTAATTTTATCCCAAATTGTGGTTTTTTTTGGCCATGATCTTCCATAGGAATGACTCACTATTTTTGCTAACAGATAATTATTAAATTTTTATTATGTTTTTCTAATAAATCGAGAGTTCTACTTTTCATTAAAAAAATTAATAATCTTACTAATATTTATGTTAGTGCTACACAATGGCATTACATCATTAAATAATTATCATCATCGAATATAATATTAAATGCAGTTTTCTTTATTGAGTAAATTTAAATGTATGTGCAATTTTTAACCTAACTTTACTGTATAAAATTAATTGCAAAAGCATATGAATTTAAAGCTTTAACTTAAAATATTAGGGCTACAGACTCTTAAAACTGATAATACTGCCAGAGTTTTCCCCAAGGTTGAAGAACCGGCAGTAATTAAAGAACATTTATCTAGTCAAAAAACAGAGACACAATATACACTATGACATCAACTTGGCTGCCACAGCCTCTCAAGGTCATGAAATCCATCACAATGACAACAGTTCATAGCTAGAAACCGAGCAGAGTGACTTTAATGAGTTAGAAGCAAAGATAGTATTTTGTAAAGAAGCCAACCAGACATTGCAGGGTAGGAAAGGTGCCACCAGAGACTCCCTCAAGTTATTTCAACCCCGCCATGGAGACAGACAACGATAACGCAGATAAGGGTGAACACGCTTCAGAAGCCAACAGAACAGAGTCAGCGCCAAGGCCTACCTCAACCTTGACCAAAAGCCACTGATTTAGAATCATCTATATGGTTTACTTCCCACACTCTCGGTCATTAAAAACGAAGTTTAGATATCACATGGCACAACTTCAGGGGATGCTATTTACCTAGAATACAGTGTTATTACCTCTTGTTAAACTGAAAAGACTAATAGTATGAATTCTAAAATTATAAAGATTGAGCCTTAACAGCATCATAACAGCATCTTAAAGTATTAGGTAAGACATGGCCTCTAAATGAAAACTGAAGGAGGATCTAGTACCTACGAAAACTCAAAAAATGACATTGTATCACAATTCTCTATTAAAAGTCAGGACCAGTACTTTCCCTAAACTCATCTATGTAAACAAAGCAACAGTGCTCAGAGATTCTTGGGTTGTAGTACAATAACAACTTTATTTTAACAGTCAGTTGTTTTCATTTGAGCAGTCAATGAATCTTTCATAATTATTTCAATTACAGTCTACTATTAGAGGAAAAAAGTAAGCCAAAGAATGCTTTTGTCTTTTATTGTTTAACACCAAAGAGTACTCAAGTGTTTCTTTAAAAATATTATTTTAATCAAGGTGTTTTGTAAAAACATATATACAAAACTTCTCCATTAAAAAAATTATCAGTAATAAAATTCACCACGTAAAGTAATGAAGAAAAGAATCATTTTACTTGGCAGTTTCCGCCCAAATTTATTTATACCCAATTACCCTAAAAATAGAGTGTCAAGTGTTAAATCATGGACCGGTTGGAATAGCTCCACTGTGTCTCGATGGCATGTGTGTATTTTTAAAAATAAAATGTACTGTTTCTTGAAAGTAAGATAAATGAATATAATTTCACAACAAATAGTATTTTATCATAAGAGACCACAGGAGAAATGTATATACTATAAAATCTAGAAAAGAAAAATAAGTTGTTTTGAAAACATCATAAGGCTCTAGTTCTTACAATCCAGACCTTAACAGTGATCGAATATTTTTCCCAATTTCTAGTCTTCCACCATTATGATAGTATTTTAAATGTAATATTTATTAATTTATTCATTCAACACATTATACCCTTCAGTATTAGGCTCATATTATTCTTAGCGCTGGAGTTATAAGTGAGAAAACAGAGTTAGGTATCTACTTCATGGACTCATATTTGGGTGGGAGAGAAGAGGAAGGACAGCATTCAATGGTAGGAAATGTAAGAAACAAGTAAACAAATATGAAATGTCTGAGTGTGATAAATGCTATGAAGGAGATAAATGCTATAAAGAATGGTATGATGATGAAGGGAGGGTTTAACAGAATATTTACACCCAAATTTCTTCTAGCTATAGGCCTTAGTTACTGCATATTGGTATCTCCCTTGAGCAGTTTGTATGACCACAGTCCCAGTAAGTATCCACTTCAAGACTCTCCTTTCTACAAAAAATGAATTAGGTCAGAGAAGGCCCCCCACACTCACATGTTCTTTCAGGCTCCTACCATCATTATCTATCCATATTTATTGTATAGTTTATCCAATAAATATTCTCCACAATATAAACTAGTGTGGCTTTCATCCAACAGATGCACTTTCCATTTTCACTATAGGAATAATCCTCTCAGGGTGAGGAAGGGACAGAAAGACTAATGGTTCAACATCTTGAGTCCTAGCAAAACAACCTTATTTAGCCAGACAGCTACAAATCTATTTAAGATTTCATAATCAATGTCTAGTGTTTTTGAATCGTGATCTATAAATACAGATATGTAGATAAAGTTATATTGCTTTTCATAAATATTTCCGATTCTCCTCATTCTTGCCACACAAGGAGAAATGCATTTCTTTACTTCTTTGAATTTGAGGGAGGAATGTGACTAAAAGTCAATAAAATTTGAGCAGAAGTGACACTTCTCAATAGAAACTTCTTGGAGGGGGAGGGAGTTCCAGGCCTTCCATCTAGGCCTTCCTCTCTTCCCTTGGCCTGGAAATCGTGGAAGCATGTGACACATGGAGGCTGAATACCAAGCCATCACATGATGGCGGAATACACACCAGGATTCCCACTGAACTTTATGAAAGAAATAAAACTTTGTTGCTTTAAGCCTCTGGATTTTAGAGTCACTTATTATCACAGAATAGCCCGTACTATCTGTTATGGGTATAATCGTGTTCCTCCCAAAGTCATATTTTAAAGTTCTAACCCACAGTACCTCAGAATGTGACCTTATATGGGTTTGTGCCATTGACGATATAATTAAGATGTAGGCATTCTGGAGTAGAGTGGGCTTCAAATCCAATATGATTGATGTCCTTATAAAAAGAGAAAATTTGGACACAGACACACAAACAAGAAGAACACCATGTCAAGATGAATATAGACACTGGGGTTATGGAGCAGAAACCATGGAACTGCAAAGATTGCCAGCAAACTACCAAAAACTAAGAGAGAGGCCATCCAGTGTGTGATACTTTGTTACAGCAACCTTGGCAAACAAATACACTATTCCAATAAAACCGCATATTGTTTTAAGCAGAAGAAAGTATATATTTGCAGAAGTGGGGGTGGGGTACAACTAATAGTGCAGTGACTAATATCTTTATGAAGAAATCCAATCTATTTACATAAGATTCTCTAGTACTAGTTGAAAATTCCTTTCATTCTCTTTTTAAAAGTGGAGATAATTTTACGTTTGATTTTTAGAACTAAGAAAATATACTTCTATTCAAACTAAAAAGTGCCCACACTTAAAGATTTTTTAAGGTGTATTACATTTCTAGGAGGCCAGTTCCATATTTACAAGGTCCTATTCTGTTGTTTCTTAATTATGAATGTTGCAACTTTTAATTTCAGAAGATCCAACATATTTGCTATGAATGATTAAGGGTTCATAAAGTTTATAATAGCATATTAATCCCCAGGTGCAGAGAAAGTCAGGACACTTGTTAAAATTCTCTAGTCCTCACACAAGTTTGCCTCAGGAAACATAGTAGTAAATGGCTAGAGTGTGGGCTCCCTGAGACAGCACCTAAACACATCGACTTCAAAGAAGTGCTGTCAAGAAAAATAAGCATTCTATTTTCAGTTAGTTGGCCTAGAAAATATACAGAACTTTATTTTACAAGACTCTTTCTTTCTGAAATGAAACACTCCATGAACATCAAGTTCATGACGCACAATTTAGAAACACGGGAGATGCTTGATATTGGAGAGGTCTGTGTCCCTACTCCTTTGCAGAGAGCACTTGAGCTCTCCAGGAAAATGACTTGCAGACTAGGAAGAGGAGTGGAGAAGAGACCTGATGAAATGTGTCCATCTGGCCATTGACTAGGGCCTTTAATAAGCTTCATCTCACGTATTCAACTCAACCACAGTGACAATTCTTTTCTCTTAGAAGTTCCCCACCCCATGGCTTTTCAGATAACTACTACCATTTTCTTGCTGTCTTTTTTTTCTCTTTAGTCATCTTTCCTGGCTCTTGATTTTTGAGTCTACATTCTAAGGAAAGATTTATCCAAGGTGTACTCTTTATCTCTCTGTTCTTCCCTGTATATTCTCTCCCTCTCCTTTTCCCTCCCTCAGGGAGACAGGCAGGTGGCAAGGAAATAGTCATAGGCTTTACAGCCAGACATATCAAAATTGAAATCAGGACTTCAGATCGTCTAAGTGATCAACATAACCCCCCTGAATTTCTTTTCCCACCTTTGGAAATAATCATAATTTCCTTAGAAGATGATTATGATATTTAAATGAGCTTTAACTTTAATACATGTAAAGCGCACAGTACATAGGAGGTACTCCACAAAGTCTGAAGCCTGATTCCTGAAGATCTCACTCACTATCCTAGTTTCAACTGTCTGTCACACTGTAAATCTGGGAAAGGCGGTGAAAGAAAAACTTGGAATGGAAAACAATGGTCACGGACAAGGGCACATACTTTGGGAGTAGAAGGAGAAGTGGGAGAGGCATGTAGATTTTAGAACCAGAGAATGCAGTTCAGGAATGAGTTAGGTCTCTGATGCCAGCAATATTTAATAAGTCAAGAATCAAGCAATGTCCAAGGCTAAAGAAGTATCCAGGAAATGCTCCTTTCTTGTTGTCTTAGATATTGTATGCGTGAATTTATTCAGCCCATACCAAAAGAGTTTAGCGTTAGGACTCACTTATCAAAGCAGTCATGATACTCAAGTAGAGGATATGAAATAAGCATACAAAACTAACTTGCATATAGAAAGATATCCTAGGTGGAGAAAGGTTGGCACATTTCAGGGATTGGGGAAATTAACAAGTGGTATAAGTGACGAGGGTTTTGGAATAAGTAACCAAAGTTAGCTCAGCTATAGCAGTGGTTCTCAATATCTACTTTAATCCTCCACGTTCTTTTTGCAGAAATATAAATATGTTTTAGTTGTTCCAATGTAAAATAGTAAGACTAAACGAATCAAAATAATGGGCCAAAGTGCTGCTATACTTGACTATCAGTAGATGGAAAAAAAATTCTTCTAAAAGATTTTATAAAACCTTCACTTGAAAATTACAATTTCATGGTCATTGATCTCAATATTCATAAATATCTTGAAATTATGTCACTTGTGTAAATATGACAATAGTGATTCTTTTAAAAGCTGTAAAACAGAAGATAACATGTTTTTAAACAGATGGCAATTTATTTAAGAGTTATCAAATGAAATAGTAATGCTTATTAGATCACCCATTGTTAATTGGATGAGGAAACATGTTAAGGAATCAATATCTAATATGCTTTCTAGTATCATATATTACTTTAAGCAAAATGAACAAGTGTATATACAACTGAAATGCTTTGTATGAAGTAGAAAAATCTGCCTCACAGTATCAGGCCTAACTTATAATCCTGAAAATGGTATGAGATGCTATTTGAAAAATAGTTATTACTATGGTTGGTTGGATAAAGTTATTTTTTTCTAAAAGCAAATAGGCTGAAGCATGACCGCAAACCAATTTCCGCTATAACAGCTACCATGTAGCACATAGCATCATCTCACTACCTAACAGAGTCTAATAAAGTTTACTATAACATGAAATACTGCTGTATAGCTAATGATATTGCAACTTGAAGCTGCCCAGAGAAAGCATTTGCTATTATTTTTTTTTAATGTTACTGTAAAGATAAACCCAGCTAAGATTCCATCTCTATTTCTTTTCTTGCACCTGGGTTAACTGCACCTTCTCTGAAATACACTTCCATATTGCTCTGGTATATCAATATTAGAAAAAGTCAATACTAATTAAATACATTAATAAGTTTTACATCAGAGCATCTGTTGGCTGGCACAGTCATAAATCTGAAAACCCAAACAGAAGTACACGATTCCTCAAGTAGAATGCTATTACATTTTTTAAAGAAATGTTTTTTTTTAATTTAGGATCATCAAACTAGAGAATGAAACAATCACTTAGCACAAGGATCAGCATATACTTTTGTAAAGTGCCAGGTTGTAAAAACTTTAGGCTTTGCAGATCACAAGGTCCCTGTTGCAACTGCTGAATTCTGTGATTGAAATCCCAAAGCAGCCATATACAATATATAAATAAATGAACATGGAGGGTATTCCAAAACAATTTTATGTATAGAAAATGAAATTTAAATTTCATATAATTTCTACTTGTCAGGAAATAGTCTTTTTTTCCAAACTTTTACACCGACCATTTAAAAATGGAGAAATCATTATTCACTTGTGGGCCTTACGAAACTAGGCCACAGGCCACATTTGGCCCACGGGCAATCATTTGCCAACTTCAGCTTTAGCACATCATCTAAATGATTGAAAAGACCTAAATGAGGAGCTACACAGAGAACCGAAGCTTTCTCACTTCATAGATTTGCAATATATTTTTTAACTTTAGAAAAACCTAAAAATTCAACATTCATACTAAATAGATGTACATATTTTGTGAGTGATTTAAAACATTCATCAGAGAAAGTAAACTCATGTCCTATCCACCACCACCCCGATCCACTCTACGTGCTATCTCAGTGAGATACCTAGGGGCCCAGTCCTTCAACTAGACGTTATCTTCAATTCCTTTCTCTCTCTTAAAGTTCACATCCAATCACTCACTCACTCCTACCAGTTCTTCCTTTCACAACTTACCAAACTATCTATAATGATCTAGGCCATCATCATTTTAAGCTTAGATTACTGAAAGAGCCTTTTCACTGGTCTATGCACTATTTCGTGCTTACTCTAGTCCATTTTCTCCATTGTGGCTGGAGTTCTTTTTTTTTTTTTTCCTTTCTCAAATTTGATCATATTAACATTTCCATAGATGCCAATGACTTCCTACTGTCTTCAATATAAAATGTGAATTCTGTATCCTGGTTCACAAGGTGCTTCACAAACTTTTTCCCAAACATCCATCCTCACCTTGCACTGAATTTAATGAAACAGAGCCACTAAAATGTGGGAAATGTTGGAGCTCTCAGTAGCTTCTAGTCCCTCCACAGAGGTACGCATTCCCCTGGGGGAATGCAGGAGGTGAAGGAGCTACCGCTTCTGTCCAAGATAAAGAAGCATCAAAAAGAAATACCTTTAACAGCTCCACTGCAGCAAAGAAGAGGGTGGCACTGTGTGGGCATGGAAGGTTCTGGCAGCACCGAGTCCTAGAGTAGGTTTTTCTAGGTTCACACTGGTCGAATGACATTCATTTTCCTTATTTATAAAATAAGAATGAGCACCTATGGCCCAGTTCCAAATGGACATAAAGCACTTTGAGATCACAGATAAGGATTCTCACATAACTAAAAGATAGGATGAAATTAAACCATGAAATCAGGGTACTGCTGAGAAACAGAAAAGAACAAAAAGCTAACTTGTTATTTGTGTTCTCTCTGGAATTGTTAACATTTTATGTTATTTCCTCTGGCTTGCTCAACTGTAAATATTTAGCTCTTGAGCTAAAAAAGAACAAACATCAAGTCTGAGAAGCTACTAATGGAAAGTGAGAAAAAACTCAAGTGATAGATAAAATAAATAATGGAGACTAGAGAACTGTGACTGAGAGCAGAGCATGATCCAGTGGACACAGCCCAACAGTACAGGGAAGGGAAGGAACATTCTAGTCAGTGGAAAATCAGATCTACTCTGCATAGTCTCCGTATTTAATTGACTCTTCTTATTTAAAGAGAGTGTTAATATGTACATGGACGGAGTGCGGGAGAAAGAACTTCTTTTTGGAGACCAACTAAGCCCAAAATTGTCTTCTACGTAAAGGCATGAAACTCACCTCAACCTCTGACTGCTAGGACCTTCATGGCAAGGCGCCCACCTGCCTCGCACACCTTCATTCACAATCTCTGATGTGTACTTTATTTTCTAGAAACACTAAACTGTCTGTAATTCCCCACCTACCCATCTCATAATGCATGATGATTCTCCTCCTTTTCTTACTCATTTTTCATACTTCATCTCAGGCCCCTCCATAGTGAAGTAGAGAGCTCCTCTCATCTGTACCTTCATTGCAACTGGCATGCACATCCTTATCATTCTAGCTTATAGATACTCATCATAAGCATTTAATGTCTCTGTGTCTTTACACATTATTATGCCTTCAGCTCCTTGAATGTAAGAACCTTTGTCTTTTTCTATATAAGAACTTAAACACTGTTCACTGAATGAAGAAGCAGATTAAACAATGAACAAAGAGATATGCATAGAAGTCTCATTTTGATCTTATCGCTTTAAGGACCTGGGAACCTGAAGGTAGGAATCTCTTCTGAAGCTTGATAGAAGGAGATTCTTCCTTGAATCTCAGACAAGATATTTATTACTCAATAGAAGAGAAGAACCTTGTTAAAAACATTTTCACATGTAATAAAACAAATTTATTTAGACAGAGAGGACAGAATAAAATCGAGCCCCAATGCAAGTCTCCAAATTATATTACAGTACTCATTCTTGCCTGACAATGAATATGTAGAGAGGCAAGTCTCTTATTTAGATTCTTTCTTGAACGTGTAGGACCACAGAATAATGGTTCTACGTGATCTTTTGACCATGGTGATTTTCATACGAAAAAATACGACATCCTCCACAAGAGTAACTCAACCTATACTGTGCCTCTCTAAGAACCTGAAAATGCATATAATTATCAATTTATCAGCAATTAACTCTCAGTAGTCTTCTCTAAGAATGTTAATTATGACTAAAAGCCATCATACAGATGGTTAAGAAAAACAAAGAAAACACTATGGGAGAGATGGACATTGTCGCCTCAGCTCCATGTACAGAATCATGTACCAGATAAAAGGTGAAATCTCCATATCCATTTTATCTCAGTAATAAATAGATATGATTTATGACTAGAAACATGCAAATGCCTGATTAGATCTATTTTTTAATTAGTTCATTAATGCCAGAACTAAGAGACTTAACTCTGTTCTGAAACACCCTAGTTTGATGGTGATGAGAGATCTGTAGAAACAATGAAAAAAACTACAAACAGGAACTGAATTCTTCTAAGACATCCTGATGAAAACTGTACAGAGAATTTTGTAGCAACATCCAAGTTTTTGAGACATAAATGTATCTGATAAATGAGAGAAGACTGATAGACTATATTATAACACTTCACATATGTTTCTCAAATTGAGGATTTTCAGTTTTGCATCATAATTTTGAGTTTTGAATATTTACTATGAAAGTTCATGTGGCTCTTTCCTCAATGGAAGTAAAGAAGAAAATAGCTTTCCTGGGGAGTTCATTGTGTAACTATCCACATTTGTTTTAAATCAGAGTTTATCAAATGAAATCAACTAACATTTATTTATTTGTAGCCTGCCTTTCATTCTTTCTATCATTCATTTATTCATTTGTTCATTCATTCATCCATTCAACAAGCATTTACTTAATGCTTACTGTGTCCATGACAATATGTTAGGTGCTAGAGAAGATGAATAAGCTTCCAATAAAAGTTCAAAATCTAAAATGAGAGACATAAATATACAGAATTAATTTCAAAGTAGCATGATTGGTGCTAAAATAGATATAATTCATAGGAACAGTAGAAATACAAAAGAGGCAATAATTTGCTCTGCAGAGGGGTGAAAGAGACAGTGAAGAGTTGACAGAGTCTACATCTCTTGAAGGCACAGAATGTCTTTAATACTAAGCTGAATTATTGCTCCCTTTGAAAATAGCAGAACTGACTTAGATGTATCCAACATTACATTTTACCTGAAACTGTAATCTATGTTTATTATGCATGTCACACAGGGGAACAATACTTAACAGATCTGAGTGGGACAGCATTAGGAGTGAGGAGATACTCTTCACCTATAACATCCCATTATAGAAAATGAGGTGATAATCACTCAGGTAACTACTCCATAAAAGTAATAATATTATATTCACTATTACTTAAACATAGGCTGGGTATTTTTTTAAAATTTCTTACTAACCTAGAGAAATGTATGTTATATTTTTTTCCATTTCTCTAATACCCTCCACACTAACTCTACTCCATAAGGAAATATCATTGAAAAATCATGAAGGCTTATTATAACAGAAATGTTTCCTTCCAACTCACCGTAGGCAAAGATCAAACAATAGCCATAGAAAGAGTTGGCATAGTTCATAAAAATAAATTACATATTTTGAGAATGAAAGACTAAACATTGTATTGTTTCTAACTTTGAAAAAATGCTAAGTTCTATGCTTAGTGAAATGAAAGCATCAAATTTTGCACTTATACAATTCTTTGAAAGCTATTGTACTACCAAAAATATCAGATATATTTGGAAATAATATTATGTATGTATAATAGACTGTATATCATATGTATAAAGTAGAGAAAATATTAAAAGGAAATAATTTTGTTTGCTATCAGAACCAAAATGTGAAATTCAAAGCTCTGCATTAAACTTTTATGAGAGCTTCTGTCCTAAAGAAGAGACATTTTAAAGAAATTGTTGTAAAAATATATTGCTCTAGTTGTGATTATGGGTTAATTTTTCAATGCCTATGCTCTTAACGAAATAAACCTTGGAAATTAGATAGCAGAACAGTTTCTCTGTTCTCATCCTTACTCAACATCTGCTCACAACCAAAAAGAAAAGTGATTACATTTTTATTTTTTATTGGAAATTTTATGTTGTAGATCTTTAAATAGTATCTTTGGAAAATATTGTTTAAATTGAAAAGTATCAATAAATGGATTCACTAATAAATGTTTATAATTATCTAAAAGAGTTTTAAGAACCTAAAAAATAACATAGCAAAATAAAGAATTTTGCATATTTGGTCAGTGAATGAAAAAAAAAAATCCCCCAGTACCTTCCAAGTGTATATACTAGTTAGTGCTCTTCTAAGGGGTTTCTGTTTTCACAAAGCTGTGCTTTATAGCATTGTTATTATTATGTAGCTGCATTGATCAAAAGTCACTGATACTTCCCTAATGTCTTCAGATTCAAGTTCAAATTCCATAGATCGTTATTAAGACTATTCACATTTTAGGTCCTCAACAGTCCTAGCATTCCATCCTATCATCTCTCTCTTTTACCCCTTACATCCCAGTCCCCGAAAACACCATGTGTTTCTGAAATTAGTAACCTCAGTCTTGATCTTTTACCACTGAAGTCATTCATCCTCATTTTAAAAATAGGTGTTGTTATATCACCAAGTTTGACTTCCATTAACTATGTTGTCAAAATGCTTGGGTCTCCCTAAAGGCTATATATTCCTTAAAGACCAAAATTATTCACCTCTTTGTCACCCAGTGACAAGCACTATGCTTTGCACTTAGTAGATGCTTAACAACACATATTTAAATGAATTCAATAAGAATTCATTACTTAATTAATCCTGTCAATCTAGCCAGAATCCTTGTTCAGCTGCACAGTTTGCTATCATTTGTCCAATCAGCTTCTCAAATACTCTAATATAGCAAAGATCAGACAAAAAGACAATATCAATAATGATTTATTCCTAGAAAGAATTCTGAAATATGATTCATATCATTAAAGCTTTTGAACATCTGATAAAATCCTTAAATGGTTTCTCAATATTACTATTGATTTTGTAGTGTTGGTTGCTCTATATGATATATTTAAAGAAGAAAAAAGGCAAGTAATCTAATAAACAATTGAACTGTAAGAAGGTGTAGAAAGAAGTTAGTTTCTCTGAGTAGCAAGTATTGTTTAAATATTGTCCATCAAGCTATGTATAAACAGATGTTAATATAAAGACTTCCACTTGTTTTCTAAAAAGCTCTTAAGGTAATTTTCAAAAAGCAAGCACAGAAATGATACAGCACCTAAAACTGAAATGTTAATATAATATTACACATCAGTATCTAATTTCTACAAAGGCACGGTTAGGGGATAAAGAATGAATAGGCTTTATTGACTGTCTTCAATAATAATAAATATATATACTTAGTAGGCAAATAAATGTCCAAAAAGAAAAGGTTAGACTTTGGTAACTCAAAGATTGTTTTAATGAGTCATATTTTCCACCAGAAAAGGTACATCTATAATATGTTTGGGAATATGAAATGATAGACATTTGTAATCACTGAGCATATCCATTGTATAAGGTACTGAAACACACTGATATAAGCTCTTGGCCTGTGAATAATAAACAAATGTATTCTTGTAAAATTCATGCTTCTTTGAACTTATTTGTGTAGTTTGCAGCAGAGGGAGGAGATGGGGATTGTTGGTAGAGAGAGAAGAAGAATAGAAAACTTTATATAAAGAGATTGTCATTCTAAGGAATATTCATTTATCCCAGTTAAATGTATAAACTTCAAAACACACAAAATCTCTTAAATCAAACTATTTTCCACTTCTGCTGGCACTACCTCAGCTTGGAATCTCTTTGCTTCAACCCAATATTGCTGCAACAGCAATTTAACAGGCTTCCTTGCTTACAGTCTTTCTTGCTCCAATTTCATCTACACAACACTGCTAGAATAATCCTCCTAAACTCCTTTTCATTGTCTATCCTCTGCTTAAGAAGCTCTAGTGGGTCCTTTTCACTGATCAGGTTAAAGTTACTCTTCTCAGCCTGGATATCAGAGCTCTCCATTTATTGTTCCCTTCTTCCCAATATGGCCCTGTCCTTTGGTCTCTAAAATCAGGTTGAATTCATATCTTTACTATTTGTATTTTTCCTGCTCGAATGTCCATATCTTTCTGTTTCAAATCTATCCAGCAGAGAACCACCATGTCCCCAGAAACAAATGGTTTCTGCATTGTTATTCCTATCCCTCTCGGTTCAACTTCTCTTGCAAGAAAAAATGTTAACTTTGACTAGCCATAACAATAAAGAAAATATATTAAAAAAAAAAAAAAACGATAAACTCATAGATGAAAAACGTTACTATGTTCTTCTTCACTAAGGCCTCTCTATACAAGTGACCAAGTGACCTTTTATTAAAGAGGTAACAAAATCTAACAAGGAGTTCTAGGAAGCATAAAAATATTCAAGTACTTGAAGACACAACATCTGTAAAGAAGACCCTGACAATCAGAAGCTGATTATGAGAAAGCTTTTTATATGAAAATCCTTGGCCTTGACTCTTAGGTTCCAAGGGATCATCTGGCCATAAAACCAATGCCTGGATTATTTGTTTCTTAACTCACTCATCACCTCAGCCAGCAGTGATTGTACTGTAACGCAATATACATAAAATAATGTGTGGCTGTTGTCCACTGCCTTGCCACGCACTGAGTACTTCTGAGGCATCTATTCACGCAAGTTTCACAACAGACCTATGACTTCTACCGTGTCATTATCATCACATTGCAGATGATTAAACTGAGACTTACAGAGCTTAAATAATTCTCCCAGGAACACACAGGTAGGAAATGGTAGAGAGAAGGTACACACCAGGTACATTCTTTGAGAATGTACAAAAAACCTTCTGTACAAAAACCTTATATAAAATACATTTAAGATCTGAATCCTGACTGGT
Organism: Pteropus vampyrus; assembly: GCF_000151845.1. Classification (NCBI taxonomy): domain Eukaryota; kingdom Metazoa; phylum Chordata; class Mammalia; order Chiroptera; family Pteropodidae; genus Pteropus; species Pteropus vampyrus. The sequence continues at coordinate 11,135,185 of NW_011888802.1, read as the reverse complement.
AGTCAACCTACTCTAAACTTCTTTAACACATTTTATGCAGTTCTCTTCTGCAACATAACCCTTTGCAGTGCAGTGTTATATTAATCTGTAAATATGTCCATCATCCCTAATAGATAGGCAGCAAACTTTTGGAGGTCAGAGGACTTTTTCATGGTTATAAATGGCTCGGGTCACAGTGCACAAAGAGAGCCTAAATACATATAAGAAAAAAAAAATGACTTGTTTCTGTGTTCACACAGGCATGCAGAAGTATGACATTCAGATCTTTCAAACCTCTATTTATAAATTGAATCTTCAAAAACTATACCTAGCATAACTGTTCCTTTCCCATTACCATGAACATTCTACGTCTGGTTTTGCCGTCAGAACATTTAACAATCTTTTAGAAAGTTAAATACACATCGATCTCAATTTCAGTCAAGCTGTCACATGGTCCTGGGATGGTATACCATGTACGCAATGTGGTCTGGGGAGAGCATTATAGAGCACAGGAAGATGCCTGATTTATTGTCCATATAGCTATAAATGCATTCCAAAGCCTTGTTTTTCACTTTCACCACTGACAATTGATGTGCAGATGGTTTCGATGTCTTATTTACGATGACCTTTTCCCTCCATATGTATTCCAGAATGTTCTGTCTTTCAAGTTAGTTGCCATGACGGTTGGGGCTGAGGACAGCCATTCTATTTTTGACATGGAACTGAATAGTCAGCTGCTGGCTTCTGTGTCATATTCATGCAAATCTCTTCACTTGGTCTTGATTATGGGGATTTACTTAGGCAACCCAACGCACGTGACGGCAGAATGTGTAGTCAAGGATCCGCTGGGGGTGTGGCCAGCCTAGGAGGTGGATTTCTGGGAACACCAATGGTGGGTGTTATTAGTGAGCTAACATATCTAGATCTCGGAGGCATCATTCTGTGTCCATCTTTCTACAAACAAAGCCTGCTGGTGTCCATAATCTAAAAAGGAAATCTGAACATCTGAAAACATGTTAGCTGAAAACGTCCCCATTCGGGCCTTGCACCTGCCTTGCCACCTCATTTTTACTTCACTCTAATTGTCCCTAATCCTACCTCCATTCACAACTGGGCTTGTGAATTTAAGGAATTAAAAAAGACTGCCGCGGTCTAAGAAGCTTTCCGATTTTATTAGCTACCTTGTATTATCAATGTGTCCTTAGAGCCTTGCTTCATATGCCTTAGGGAGTTTTTTTTTCTCTTTTCTTTTTAATGGGTTATGGCAAACTAAAATGAAATTTCTCTGCTATTGAGAGCAACAGTAAGATTTACCGTTCTAGTGTCTGATCTAACAAGACTGCTAGAAGTGTTCGAGCAAAAACAACCAAACTAAATGAAACAAATAAACTGACAAAAAAAATTCAGTGAAAATTACTGATGTGACATATCATATGAAGCAAAATTTATAAGATGCTAACCTGTATTTTATTCAAATCTTATCTTACATGTGTCATTGATTTATAAACCACCCTTTAGTTTCAACAAGTCCCTATGGGAGAAACTGATTTTAGCCATTAAACCTATCGCTGAAATCAAACTTGGGGATAAACTGTATTATCTACAACTTCAGACCACAGGAAGATTCTGTGCCAGTTACTTTCACTCCCAGAGCAGAACATATATTAATAGGATAAAGCTAAATAAAGAACCCTATGCAGATTTCTTCTCCCCAGATGCTCATGGCCCACAATTTATTCTTGCTAATTTGTTTACCTTTTTTTAACTCTAAAGGAGCATCTTAACTGTCTGGACTCAACAGTGTGGTCTATTCTTTACAACCCATCTCCCTCATAAAAGAGCTGTGTCCTACCACCTCACCCCAATTTCAGACCCATTACTTTTCTAGCTCTTAATATAAGACCGTTGCCACTTCTACAGATTTGCCCTGTGGCCTTATGTTTATGGGTTGCTGTTCTATGAGAATAGACCCACAGGCAGAGGCAAAGCCAACAGCAATGTTACACCTTGATGCCACTTCAAAAGCCAGGGCAGCACTAGCATGCCAGACAAATTCAACCAGAATATAAGAGGAATAGATTTTGGACCTTTTTCACTAAACCTGTAGCTTCACATAGTACGTATTACCTCATTTCATAGATGGGAAAACTGAGGCATAGTAACCAGCCCAAGATAATATGACTAGGAAACTGACTCAACTTCTATCATTTGTATAAACTATTAACTTACTATATCGGTTTGAATCCATCTCTCTGTTTAGGTGGCACTTTTCTTGGTATTCTTGCCCTCAATTCAACATTAAATCACATATTCTTTAGTACAATTTCACATCTCATAGCTGCCATATCAATAAGATATAAGGCAAAGACTATACTATGATTGTCCATCAACCCTGCCCCCCAGAAAACCAAACAGAGCCTAGCAGCCCCTGGAAAATCCCTCAGTCTCTCCATCTTTCTTTCTCTCCCTCTCTCCTTTATTTAGTATTATTATTTTGATAGTGTCTCTATTTCTATATTTTACTTATAGCTAAATAAAATTTGCTAGAAACCTGTAGTTCCACAATTCCTTGATCATCAGCACAGTATGTGGTATATTTATTTAATTTAAAATTTTAGAACAACCCTGAGAGGCTCAGAGAAGTCACATAAACTCCTCTAGAAGTCAGATAAATTAGGCAATATTCAAAACCAAGTCTGACTAATTTTAAAGGCTACGACTTTTCCTACTGCTTCTTTTTTCACCTAGTCACATATAACTAGCTATTTCTATTTCATTGGGGCCCACAGACATAATCTCGGTAAAATACATTTTGAGGTCCTCCAGCTTCAAAAGTAACTTATAAAAAGTCCTGCCATAGCTTTGCCCCAAGCCCTCTCTGGACCATCAAGAGGTGAAATTTGTACCTATATCCCTACACATCTCATTGGACCAGATTTCGCAGACTGAAAGATTCTAGCACATTTTTCTTGGTATATCACAATTTCAAATATATCAGTTATTTGCTATTCAAAAATTACCTGAATTTTAATGCCACACTAATTGATAGCTTGTGTAGACTTACTTAAATACAGAAATACTTCTCATGGCTTTCAGTGGAGCAGATTTTATAAAAATAAGTTATATTTTGAGTGAATAAAGGACAATTTGTTGTAAATATAAGCTCTATCTTTTGTTTGGTTGTTTTTTCTTATCAAAATCTCTATCGAAGTGTACTTTATCTTTGCTATTCTTACTCCTTGAAATTTTAACACTGCTCTTTGGATTGCAGATTAGTTAACAAGAAATTTTAAAGGAGATTAATAGAGATAAATATGTTTAATTTTCTACCTCATTTTGTTTTCACAAAATATAGGCAAGCTGTGTTTTATTTTTATTTACCGCTTATTCCTGCTAGGTTGTAAATTAATACACATTTTAGCACGGGAGTTCTTTGAGACATTAGTACTGTCATCCTACTTTTAACTACACGTTCTTGGAACTCCGTTCCCCAGAAGCACACATGAAATGTTTCAGCACGATTCTGCACCTTTTAATATAGTATTTTCATATAACAATACACAAAACCTCCAAACTTCGAACCGTTTATTCGGATGCCTGTCGATTTTGCTTATCCTTTGTTCACCGTCTGCAGTCTTTCATAGCCCAGCTCAAACACCACCTCCGCTTAACAGTTGATGCTCTATTTCCTGTGCTGCCAGTACATTTAATGTATACCTTTATTAAGACTCCTGACAAAGATTTGGCTGGAGAAATAGTCATGCATGGATCTGTTAATAATTCTCACCCACTGCCATCCCTACTTCATGTTCGCACAGAATCTAGATTTTCTAAAGGCAGTACTTACATATAACTCACTGCATATAATGCGCTCTTATTAAAGCTTGGCAGGGTGTAATCAATATTCATTAGTTAAATTAAATTTTAAAAAAGCATCTTGTGTCCCATTCTGTATCAGTCTGATTATATATTCCATCTAAAAATTATGTATTTGATAGTGGCATCTGGTGATATACATAAGAGTATAACTTTTTTCTTAAACTTCTAAGGGCACATTTTGGGTGAAAGAACACTGAACTTCACTGGACTCCCACGGTCCATTAACCAGATTTTAGGAAAACAATATCTGACTTTCTCTTCTCCAGTCATTTTTATCATCACAATATTCCTATCATCATCCATTTAAGGAAAACAAGTTTAATATGTCTTAATTCCAGGAAGAAAAGCAAATCTTTATGTTCTAATCACCTATTTGCTACGCATTGGGAAAATGCTTTAATAAACTTTGCCCAGAATTATTTTCAAAGTCAGTATTGATCTTCTTTTTCTTCATGTCAAACCCGTTTTGTCCTGCACTTCAAATCCTTAACATCCAGATTCATAGCATACACTTATCCTTCTGAAATAATTCTACAGAGATGGCTTTCATAAAGCACATATAAGATTTTAAGACTTTAAACATTTGCGCTGTTTTTATGATAAAAATAAATTACAAATGGCTTTCTGAATTAAGTTGGATTTTCTTCTCTAGATTGATAGAATTTTAGTTAATTCTTATTTATCTTTCACTTATCATGTTATGTGAAATATTGCACAAAACTGTATGTCTTCCATCTTAATTTGCTTTCATCTGTTAAGTACAGATAGAATTTTTAAATATTTATCATCTTAGTTATTCAAGTTTAAAAGTACATAAGAACTTTATGGAGATTTATATGACCAAACTTTATATTTTATCTATGCCTTATAGGTAGATTGGTCCTTTCTGAAATATATCTCTCCTCCTAACCTGGCTTAAAATAGACATGAGTTCCTTAAGGCACAAATCATGAATTGCAAAGAATTTGATTCCATGCTCAACACAAATCCTTCATGAGAAATATTAGGTCAGCATCATAATTACAAATGTGATTAGTTTAGCATTAAAAACACTAATACCTCGAGCTCACAACGGCTAAAATACTGTTTGCTTAGAAAGGTATCAACAGAATTTCCTGGATTCAGTATGTTACAATCTCAAAGATAGTTCTTTCTTGTTAAAAAGAAAAAAATAAAGAAAGAAAAAATCATATTGTTCCCAAAACACTTAATGGTAGAAGTTTCTAACATAAAAGGCTAGTGGTACATCTAAGCTTAATTTTCTCACTATCAGCCTTCTAAGATCTGAATCCATTATTACAAGTCTGAGTTTTATCACCTGAGTTTCCTGAAATTGTGGAACAGTGAAAAATTATTTCTTGGTAATACCATTTTGTGAAAGAATAATTCTTAGTTTCAAATGCAGAATAGCTTGGTGTTTATATAGCCCTTTCATATAAACAAAAAATTATACAAATACCTAAAAACTCCTTTAAAGAAATACTTTGTAGGGTTTTCTTGAAACATACAGAGCAAACAAGTAGGACTTTTATTGCATCAAAGTAATGTTTAGTGTTATTATCAGTACAGTCTGTCATGAAAATTCCGTGCTCAGTGTGGCCGAGAGTTCCAGTTCCTATTTACACCCGATCCTCAGACTCAGATCTGCTAAGTCTACTCTATAAGTTGTTCAGGCTGTCTTATCTCTCTGCATCTTGCCATCTGCTATGTCATCTCTTCTCACCCACTGCTTTCCACTAATGGAGCTTCTCGAGTCATTTCCGCTTTTCTTTCTTCAGGCATGGCTCACAGAGTCAATTTTACAAATGTCAAAATAGTACCTTGTATCCACTTAAGTAAATTTCTAACTTCTTTTCTTTCGATTTTCACTCTCAAAACTAATATTATGTTAATGATAGAGTATAATAAAAGTAAAGGCAAAAATGAACTCTTTCTTCCTAATTATATATTTCATACTCTGCTTCTTGCTTTGCCTCAGAAAAAAACAATCTCGAAGATTTTTAAAAAATGTATCATTTCATTTAATGACATGACTAAGAAAAGTATTAATTACTATATTATCAATTATGTGATTCTACTTTATTTTTTTGTTTGTTTTTGCTATTTTTTCTACCGCAAATGTTTCCCTTCCCAGAAAGAATTCTTCACACTACAGTTAAGTACTATAGTAAAATTGTCACAGCATTCTTGACTGCAGTCTTCACCCGAGGCACATTGGAGTGAGGAATATTTATATTTATTAGCAAGCTATCAATCCAGTATTGCTAGAAAGAAAAAGCTATATGGAGTTTTTACATATTGATCAGATCCTAAGCCTGAGAATAATGTGTACTATCCAGCAATTGTTTCCATGGGTAACCTAGAATTTCTGAGGACACACAATCCTAGCTCACAGATGTTCTTATTTGTCATCTTTTGGTGTGGACCAGGGCACCCACACATAGCTTGACAGATTGTCAGTCCACAGGAGAAGCACCACCTTGCCCATCACAAACTTATAGTATAATAGAGACCAGAAGAAAACAAAAATATTCATCATTCAACTACAAGTTCCTTTTCTTAAAACAGTAACCAATACAGAGATGGAGACCATCACCCCAGAATGCCTAAGGGCTGCTACTATCCTAATGTTCTCCTGAATAACAAACAAGAGTTTTAATCAGCTGCCTAGTTAACCCAACAGCTACATGGTTTGACAGTGTGTCTAAAGACAGGGAGCAGAGGGAAGGACTGAAGCAATTATCAGGAGTTAAGAAAAATAATCGAAGTTGAAATGTTTGCCTCAGTCACTGGACTGTCAATTAACAAGCCTCCCAGACAGACCCCTCATCCTTCGCCTGTAGTGTACATTACTAACTCGGATACTAATGTCAAGTTTTCACTTTATTCTGAGTAGAACCACTTTTCATAGCCTGGAGTGGTGATAAAATTGATGGAATAAATAAATAAACAAAAACCTTATAAAGAAGTGTTTTGTTTTGTTTTGTTCTGTTTTGTTCGTTGGTGGGGGGGCTCTGGAATATGAAAGTTGACAGAGTACTGTATACATGAGTATTGTATCCCATCAAAGGTATCAAAATTAACTTTAGGGACATGTCCAGCTTGTTCATTGGTAGAATTAAAATTTTCAGGTCATTTAAGCAAAATCAAAGTTCCCCTCTTTTATCTAAATAGTGGCAATGCCTGAGATTCTATAAATTCAGCATTTAGTTATGAGCGCAGTCACTATACAAAAGGCAATAAGGTTTAGTTGAAGGATTTTGAGCTGAAAGGAGAAGACACAAGCACCAGACTCCAAGGCTCCTGTACCATAATGACTAGTTCTAGTGCCGCTAGCAACTGACAGTGTGACTTTAGGATCTTGATTTTCTTATCTGTAAAATGAGTGGAGCGGAATTAAGTCTGTGATTTTTAGAATAATGGGTTTTTCTCCCTAGCATTGAAAGTCTTTTTTCAAACCAATACTGTACAGAAGCTTCTGCTATAACTCTGAATGGGGAGAGGCAGGGTTCATGTCGAAGGAACACATGGTAACAGTCCCTTCCTTGTGAGATTTCTTGAGAACCTCAAAAGAACACTAGAGAAAAAGCCCAAAAGAAATGATCTCATGATGATCTAATACATTCCTATGCATCTCAGGGATGCTAACGCAGAACATAAGAGTATAAGTAGAAGGTAAAAAACTCCTCTGTCTCCAAGGCCAGGAAATAAAAAATCTACCTCTAAAGTGGAGAAGTTTTTAATCTTTAGACAGTGAACATTTTCAACAGATGATAGTACAGCAGACAGAATATAGATTTTAATCCCTGAGAGATGGAAAGCAAAACTGATACCTGAGCTCTTTGGATAACTTTTAACAGCAGGAAGCAGATTGCTGTTTGATGCCCCAGGCAGGTAGCATTCTCTCTTTTATAGGTCCACACTTCAATACCTGCTTTGTATAAAATTAGCTATCCCAATTCTTTCCATAATATTGCTCTATATTAGTTTGTAAAATCTCACTAGCAGGATGATTAATACCTTCTATTGCATATTTTTATATTTTATTACACATAAATCCTCAGTAGGATTGCAAATCTACTTAATTGCCAAATACATCTTTTCTCCTGACCAAAATAATGGAAGTAAAATCTTAACACTTTAAAAAAAACTATTGGTGCATCAATTTAATAAAGTTATCAGAATTTCCAAAAACTAGGATAGTAGGGAATTTCGACCTTGCTAATTTAGTTAGCCATATTTGAGTTAAGTTTCACTTGAACACTGCTAAAGTTATCACAGTGTGAATAATAATTTTGCAAAAGAAAATTAATTATATCTATCTAAAGTTTTATTCTCAAGGATATTAATTGCATAAAACTTTGTTAAAAGTAAAATCAGTATAAATTTGCATGTGTATTATCTACGTATATATGGGTGGAATGTACAAAACATCTGTGTTTCTACTTATTCTGGCTGATCACAACCTCCATGCATTTGTTTGTCACTCACTGAATTGTTGTGTGTGCCTATTAGGCTATTGCTGCATAAATTGCCAAGCCTTGATTTATTCATAGATAAAATGGCAATAATATGCAATATTACTGTATGAAACAATAATGTAATAGTATGAAATTTATGGAGACCAAATAAAATAACATATTTAACATTTAAAGTACCTTCACATTTCCTAGACTACAAGAAGTACTATATAAATAATTTCAGTTATATAACATTACTCATTAACAAATAAAAGCCTATTAGGAGACAGACTGCAAACACATTGGGCTCAAAGCGAAGAAGAGCTTCTGTAACTCGACCTGGGAGAGGTGGCAAGGATCTCAAAGAGGAAGTGATATTCAACTAAATCTTGCCTTAGGAGTAGTCATTCTGGAGGAGGAGAAATCTGAGAATGAAATCTAAGAAAACTGAGGGGCTGCAGGGCGTGATCATCTAAGGCTAGGGAGTAGAGAGAGGGTTGTGACTGGAGCAAAAGCTGTTTATATTTGTGACATTTGTTAATGGTTTTTGTAAAGGTGGAGTTAGGGAAGAGAAGAGACCCATAACGGCCATACTATGTGCTTTTATGAGAAGTTCAGAATTTGTTCCACAGGGAATGGAGAGAGGTTTGCAGCTTTTAAGATGGGAACTGGTGAGATCAGTCCCAAGAAAGGAGAAAAAGCAACAGTGGTTTCACCGCCACACATCTTTCTGGGAGTAACTGCAGCCTGACAAGCCTTCCACTCTTTTTACTTGCCTTTGACCCCAAGACTAAGTCTCAGCTTTTAAACATCTCAGTGACTCTGGGATTTGACCACTGGCTGTGTCCCCAAGTTGATTTTTTGGTGAAACCCATTTAATCCTCTGATCCTTTTCGCGTTTATATCATTTGCAGCTCAGACACCAGCTCCGACCCCCCAGAAGTCTGCCTCAGGTTGTGATTTATGCATAACTGTCCCTCAGTATCATGGAGAATTGGTTCCAGTACCCCGCTCAGATACCAAAACCTGAGGACACTCAAATTCTTTATATAGTGTAATACAAAGCATACATAGACTGAATTCAGATATTGAAATATATTCCTTCTATTATTCTTTTAGAATTGCTAAGGAATACCTGAGATAATTTCATTTGAGGCATTTATGGAATTGCTCATTTAGTGAGGTCCATGAATTAGGAATAGATTTATCAGATTATTTCTAAGATGTAGCTAAAGTAGCCAGTACCCAGCCAAGCCACAGTGGAAACTGAGGCAAAAGGAAAAATAAATAGTACTGATCTGGTCTCTATTTAAAATTTTTATAATGTATTCATTATAGATTTTTTTGCATTAATGTTGATTTTTTAAGTATTGCATTAAAATATTATTTATTTTGATTACTCTTTAAATTTGGAAACTGAGGTGAGTGCCTCACTTGCTCGACCCTCATCCCAACCCTGAACGTGACAGATATATCGAAAACAGTCCACACTGGGGTCTGGCAGGCGGTGTGATGGGTGTTGTGTGAACAAGATTCAGAATGCACTGTGCCCCGCAACCAAACAGCCATGGAGAAAGGACAGTGTTTCCCTGGAGAAGGGCCAGTGTTTCTACTAACTCATTGTTCTGCCCCACGTGTTCCTGTTTCTATATCTTCTCCCCTCAGACATATGATGGAAAAGTCAAAGCTTCTTAATTTTAAGTTTCAACAGCAAAGCTAAACTGGAATAAAATAATTCAAAATATTTGACTAGTAAGACTAAAACCTTCTATCCCAGACATTTTTCTTTTACCCGTAGACAAAAGTACAAATGCAACCTCAGGATTACATGTATCTTTAAACTTTTATCATAATAATAATATGTTTACCATTTTTACGATTAGAATAAGATTTTATAGGATTCTTAGAATTAGGTGGAAATTTAAGAGCTAATCCAAGCCAACTCCCTCAGGCTGCTCTGTGTAGTAGGAGTGGCCCCTCAAATCCCCTTCAGGTGGAGGAATGAGTGAATGGTAAGGATGAATCTTCAGCTGCCAGTAGTGTTGGTGGCTGACAACTCACAGCTGAGTCTCTCTCCAGGTCCTCACCTTAGCTGAAGGGAGATGCTTTGCCAAAGGTGACGCCCTAACTCTGGAGCAGCCTGCATCCTGGTCGATGCAGGGGTGCAAGTCTTGGCTCCTTTGTGTCAATCTATGACAGTTCCAAAGGGTCATTTTAGCTCAGACAGATGCAGAGATAAGACCAGCAGAGGTCTCTGGGTCAACTTTAGGGAAGTTTTACTTTTCTCTCTCCTCACTGCTGCGTCCCACACTCCGGGACAGGTGTTGCTCTCAAAATAAATTTCCTGGAAGCAAATATCCATCTCAGGAACCTGACATACTTAAAACATATCTGGGAAAAAGAGATGAATCACAGCTATGAGTGAAAGTAAAGAAAAGGCAAACATGATACCCCAGCTGGTAAAGACAGCAGTTTCTACCAGTTGTCAAAATTCTCCTTTGTCTCGTGTCACTGTGGTCATGGGTCATCTTTTAATAGGGGCAGGTGCTTTGCTTGTCAGCTGCATAAACTGTCCCAAGTTTGCCATTAACCATCTCTATTAATGAGATATTATACACTGAAACACTTTCTATTGATTTAACTAAAAGCGCACTCCAGTGGTTCTCATTATTTTATAAGGTCAAAAGAGAAAATGACCACACCTCCATCATTCAAGGAAATATCAGAAGTCTGTTTGTGGTGACGTGGTGTTGGTAGTGGGATAGTCTGGGCAGAGAAAAGAAGATACCGTTAACGATATCAAGAAGATACCGTTTCCAGAGACATGATCAATTGCAACTACAATAATTTAGCAACCAATAAAAAAAGTAAACACATTTCTATAAATCTGAAAACAAATGAAAGCATCAACTGCTTGAAAAATCGTTACTAACCCCTTTGTAAAATAACCAAAACATTTTTACTTTATGCAATTTCTGGATGCAAACAGAATGAAAATTTTTCTGAAATTTAGTGTTTCTGATTCATTCTTCCAGTAGTGAGCAAAGAGACTATTGAGTAATAACTTTTGTTTTATAAATATGGAATCCTAAGATATTTTTAGTCCTTTCCCAAGTTTCTGTCCTGCTTAGATAATATATTCTGTTTTATTCCTAATTACATGGTTAGATACACCTGGCCTGACAGGAATGGATTCAGTCCTGCTTGATAGTTATTATTATTAATCTATGTCCCAGAAACCTACAAGGCATGCATTAACTCACCAAATCCTTACCGAAACCATATGAGGCAGATACTACTATTGGTTGTTTTACAGATGAAAAATATGAGACTTAAAGAAGTTAAGTGATTTGCCCCACACCACTCAGCTAATAAACAGGGAGCTGGGTGGACCTGACCATCATGTCTGTGCTTCTCACCAGTGCCCAGCACTGACTTTAGACAATAGAATACATTCCAGGCAACCAGCGTTGCCTTTTTAGCACAAGTTTCTATGGAAAACAGTCTTTAATTAAATCTTTACTCTCCTTTTTTAGGCTTTCATTTAATTTGTAAGAGCATAGTCTGTCTGTCTCTCTCTCTCTCTCTCTCTCTCTCTCTCATGTCGTTAACTAGATTCTTCAAGTTAAGGACAGACGTATTTTTACTGAGAATGTCTTTGAGGGCTCTTTTTGTTAAATTTTGGCTACATTTTGGACAGCTAATCCAGTGCATGGGTATTTTTCTATTATAAAATATGCATTAAATAACAGTTAATTATTGCCTTAGATATGAAATTACTGCCAGCTAAATCTTCCTGTCTTTTGTATAAAGCGAATATTGGTATCCATTTACTCATCTTCAAAACTTCTTACATTAAATTTAAGTACAAATAGTATTATATACAGAAAAAAAGACTGAAAGGAAACATACCATATATTACGTTAATAGGTTGCAGATGACTTTTTATCTTAATTACTATTTTCTTATCTTATCTTTTTTAAAAAAAAAAAAAGGACCACAATATTAAACATATGCCATATCCCTACAGTGGCAAAGAAACTATCCAGAAAGTAATTATGTGGCTGTTTAATCTGTGTTTGATTTAGAAAAGCAGGCAATTTAATTTTAAAGGCAAACTATACATTAAAAGCTTAAAGATAGAAAATCTCACTTATGAACATGGCATGTCATTATGATCATTTCACTAAATGAAACATCTCAAGTAATGAATTTTGTGGTGATTTCATATTTTGAGGATGTTGCTTAGAATTTTTTCCATTTAAAGAAAAAATCTTGGTCTTTTTAAGGCAGAACGACTCTGGGGAAGAAGTGTCAATCTGATTCAACAAATGTGTGTTTATTGCTTACTCCAGGCAAAGAAGTGAAGCTAGAAATGGGAGCAGCATAAAGGTCTCCTCTTTTTTGGAATAGTGGTCAAGGTGAATATTTCAGCAGAGATTTTTATTTCTGATTATATTTAACTGTTTTAATAACAGAGACTCAAATATTCTATTAAAATATAATGTTTAAAATTGCAACTATAATGTAATTGTACCAAGGTCAGTAGAAAAATATCCTATTAGTTGGGCTGAGGAAATCAATCATCCACTGTGTATATGAAGCAAATGGCACACACCCCACTTCACATCCACTTTAGTAACAGTTCCGGAACAGATCTTCGTGCTAATGAGATATAACTTTTTTTTTTCAATAATTTTCACTTTCTGGTCAGAGTAACTGCATGTTTGAATAATAGCCAAGACGGTCATTTTAGTCATTCTTGAAGTTTTCTACCAGCCCCCTCTCAAAAAAATAAATAAATAAATAAATAAAGTGTTAACCAAAGCAAACTAGACACTGGGGTAATTTCAAATGCATCTGTGCAATAGGGACTTTCAAAGAGTACAGCAAATGCTGTATTATTCATCATTTAAAGCAACACTGCTTCAAACAGAGGGAGGAAAATTCTCAACATATATGGCTCATTTTGTCCTTTTAAGAATATAGAAGTTTCTGTTTGCTTTCACCAACAGTCATTTTGGAATTTAATAAAGTGGTGAGCAGAAAATCAAATTCCTGAAATTATCATGACTAACAGTTTCTTAAATCAACTAAGTGATGATGTTGCCAATAGCCAGTACCTCCATTTTAATAAACTAATAGGAAAGAGACAACAATGAGGTTCATGTATTAATTGCTTTGTACAGAGAATGACTACATAAAGAGAGAAGGGCCTCCAACCAACTGGATACACGTTGAACTTGTCCCAAAAAGACATATATGATTGATAGAGTACCATAAACTCCTCTTCAATCTTTACTTCATTCTGTCTCCATGCTCACCTGCCTAAAAGTCTCATAAAAAACAACTTATTTTATATGATGAGGCTCCAGTTGACCTCCTCCAGAACTTGATTTCCCCTCATTCAAGCCCTCCAGCCATAATGTTGTTTTTATGCCAAACTCATTCTCCTCTTAGGGCCTTTCCACTTACTCTTTCATTTCCTTGGAAGTTCTTTCTCAAGGCTCTCTTATGCATGGCTCCTTCGAGTCATTAAGTCTCCACAATTACACCCTATTTAAGTAGACATACTTCTTTCACTTCATTACCTGTTTTATAATCTTCATGAAACTTGACAATATCCAAACTTTGCTCTAGGGGCAATGCTTTGCAGGAGTAAAGTACTCACCTCTCTCCATAACCCTAGTATCCCCAGGACTTACTACAGTGCCCTAACATCTAACAGGAGTTCAATGGATTTTTGTTGCATGAATAAATAAACAAACAAACAAACAAATAAATAACTGCACAAGCATCTTTTGTTTAAATAACCATAAAGGTCTCTGTTTTTTCTCCCTATTTTCCATTTTCCGCAGAGAAACAAGGATGACCTTACTAAAATGAACATCAGTCAAGAGTCATTTTCCCTGCTTCAAACTTTCCAATGGATTCCTTTTGTAATTAAGAATCTAAACTTCTTATCATAATCTTTGAGGTCCAACAAAACTTGACTTCTGCTTCATCATCATCTCACTCTTACCCTCCTTTCCCCTCCCTGTCCCATCTCCATACTAAACTCAGTTCCTTTGAGGGCTTTTGTGTTTGCTGTTCCTTCTGCTTCAAAAGCCATTCTACCAGATCATGGCATGGAAGCCACTTCCCTTAGTTGGTTCCATCAGGGCTCAACTCAAATAGCACCTCCTCAAAAGCCTTCACTGATAACCTAAACTTAACTGGAATCAGATAAACAATGAGGGTTATGGTTTTTGTTTGAATACATAGATTTACAAAAGGGCAGGAAAAGTAACTTTGACTAAGATGGATAAGAATAGATTCTATTCTTTTATTAGGATGGTTAAAAATCTGCTTAAATTTGACAACATTGTTGATACTGTTACCTATTAATCTTTTTAGAATGTCATTTTCCAGTTCTATAATTATAAATATTTTCTCTACCATAATTTTTGGGAAAAGTAGTATTCTTCCATTATGTGTGTGTGGTGGGGGTGGTACTAGGCGTATTCAATAAGTCTGAGTTGCCTTTATTCTCCTATTTGCCTTTAACTAAACAAACTTTTCTTCTTATAACTTATTCTACAAATCTCATCTCTTCCAACTTAATAACACAGAAAAGCAGCGGTACTTCATAGCTTCAGTTTTGCTTGTATTTATATTTACTGTAATTTCAAATGTTTAACATAATGTGATCTGTAAACACAGCTCTTACTATGCTTAACAATAAAGGCACATAAACACAATAAAAGGAACATCATCGTCAAAGCAGGATGGCCGACATGAAGAAACAATTTCCTACCAGGAGGCAGGTAGCCGTCAAAAAAGGGCCTCCCAGAACTGTTGTTAATGTAATCTCGCTATATCAAAGGCTTGGACTCAGTCCTTACAGAGAAGATGTCATATGAACTATCAATTGAAAGACAGATGTAAAAATGAATTTTTTCATTAGGTTTCATGATTTTTATATGAATTCTACTTCGATAAAAATTCCAAGCACCCAGCTCTGTAATGGCAAAGTGGACAAGGAAATAGGTTTCAGAACAGTAGACAAAATGCAGAGTCTCAGATGCATATAGATGGTTCACGTTATTTGGCATAACAGTGTTTAGCTACAATAAATATTCTTGATATATAAAGATGCTAATATTTTTTTCAAATAGTTTAAATATGAAACTAAGCCATAAAAAGCTCAAAGGCATAAACTCAAAGTCATTAGAACTAAATCCATTCTTTTTAATTCAGTAACCATTGCTCCCAAATAATTACAGAGAACATAACTGCATATTATTCTTATATCCACATTTTAATTCAGATTTTGACCTTTTGTAAGAACCAGGGTCAAATGTTTCTTTACAGACCATTCTACAAGAAGTCTATGATCAGATTTACTAAAACATCTATAGCTTTTCATCTTTTAATTTTTAAATATCTTTGCTTTATTGTGCTATTAATCAAAAAAGAGGAATTTAGACATCCTCGGATAATCTGGTATATTTTGAATAGTTTTATTTCTATGTACAATAGAATTTTGTTTTGTAAATAAAATATCTATTCCTATAATGTATGAAAACTAATCAGGATTCTATAAATCAGCAGGTAACAATGCATAGTGCCAAACAAAACAAATGGCCACCAGAGAAATTGTTCTCTTCCAAGAGGCTTCTGAAAGGGAAGAAGAAAAGTGTTTCTGTTGTTTTTTTTTTTTTTCAAAAAAAAACAACAAAAAAACAAGTATATAATAGTAGTATAGAGGATTTAAATACATATGCAGATCTTTAATTTAAATCCATCCTGGTTTCACTGTGTTCTTGCAAACATTATTTCTTAATTTGGTTATATAGTTAACAATATTGCCCATGAGCAAGACTTTTACAAATTCATAATGGCTCAAACACTCAGTTTGGCCATGCTTTCTCTCTTCAATTGTTTAAATTTCAATTATTCTTCAAAAATTTTTCAAGAAATACTGAGATTCTGCCCCAATCCTGTTTCCTACCCCATTTAAGTTATTTCATGAAGGAAATAATTCAACACAGGAAAACTCAGACTGGAACTCACTGAACAAATGTATTCTCCCACAAGGGCATTGGTCTTCTGCATGATGGCTTCTGGGTATGAAAGCTCAAGAGAGAATTGAAACTAGTGATGGAAAACTGATTCAGTATCACGGTGTACTCCAGAGATTGGCTATAGAATTTAGTTAGTGAAAGAAAGGCACCAGAAATAAATGAGGAGGAGAATACCTTCCATGGGTATTCATTAAAATCCCTTCTTTGTGAGCAACTTGACATTACCCCAAGGCTATGCAGCTAAAATAAATAAATAAATAAAGCAAAACAAATAAACTGTGAAATCAAGTGAAAGCGAAACAAGCCCTTGTGAACACCATATGTATTAAATAAAATAAATTTTCTCATGCCATTGTTTTTCACTTTCCATTGTAAAATTGAAACTGGCATCTACACAGCAAATCCTGAAACATACGTTTCTAAAACAAGACAGACACAATAAAAAGAGAGAATGGGATTTGAGAGCTTCAGATTACTGCCCCTCACTAAGATTAGAATCCCAGTGGCTTAATTTATCTGATGAAGGTGAAGGCACATATTTCCAGGTCAAGTGATTCAATGATCAGAGAATAGAGACGAAAAAGCACTAGATTCAAAGTCAGAAGACCTGGTTCTAGTCTAGTTTCGCAGTTTGTTAGCTGTCTAGCCCTGGGCATTATTTAACCTTCTCTGAGCCTCAGTCTTCACTTCTATAATAACAAGGGAGTTGCTCTGTGTCCCTCACTGGGTTATGGTCAGAATCAAATGAGACGATGTAATAAAGTTTTATGCAAAATCTAAAATAGGAGGCAATATAAGTGTTAATAAACTGAAGCTCCTTCATCTTTGTATTAAAATGTTTGTAATACACCATGCACTACAGATGGTCTCTGACTTAATGATGGTTCGATTTACAATATTTCAAATTTACAATGATGTGAAAGTTATATGCATTCAGTAAAAACTGTACTTTTAATTTTGAATTTTGATCTTTTCCTTGGCTAGTGATATGCAACACAATACTTGTGATGCTGGGCAGCAGCAGCAAGCCACAGCTTCCAGTCAGCCACGCATTCACCAGGGTAAACAACCGATACTTTACGGGGTGCCATGTTGCCCCCATCTTATGGATATTGTGTTTTGTGTTTTCGCATCCCATTATGTCTACAAAATACTCATCTGTATCTCTTGCTTCAGGTGAGAGAAAGAGAAAAGCAATTACTCTAGAGATGAAACTCAAGATAATTGCCCATCTGTAGGCTAATGTAGTGTTCTGAGCACAATTAAGGTGACTAGGCTGAGTTATGATGGTTGATAAGTTAGGTGTATTAAATGCATTGTCATCTTACAATATTTTCAATTTGCAATGGGTTCATTGTAACATAACCCCATGTTAAGTTAAGGAGCATCTGTAATAAGATAATGTCATTCACAAGTTGTTGAAAAATTAAATTTCATCATAAGTTATATTTTGACAACTATGTTCAAAACTTTTTGTCATTGCAATAAAAAGACAATCATTTAAAAGTAGGTGCTCAACAATACAGATTTTTTTAAGCAAAAAAAAATGTGATTGTATTTCTTCATCCCTTCCCCTTGCCAAAATCAGTTATTTTTTCAGCAATCGTTTTTGTGCCACGATAAAGTTAAGTGAAATGAAATGAATTCCAAAAGAGCGAAATCTAAGCTAATTTTATTTTTCCTACATGTTTTTAGAGGAAGATGTTTAAAGAATATGACATGGGGCTTTTTTTTCCTTCCATTTAAGTATAGAATTATTCAAAGTATAGTATTTTAAAATTATTTTTAAACCCTCTTTCATTTTGGAAAAAAAAATCAAGAAGTGAATTGGAGGGAAAAAAAAATTAGGATGAAAGAGACGATTCTGAAAAGAATACCCCACCAATTTACCTATAGTCTACATTCTTGAAAGTGGGTGAAAATATCCTTTATTCATCCATAAATACTATTAAAATAATAATATTTCCCCAAAATACATCATATGGTTGCATTATTGAATAACAGCATAAAATCTATTATTTTCCTAATTATACGCTTATCTCTTCAGGTAAAAATTACTATTTTGTAAAAGAACTAGGAGATGAAAGTTAAGAAAATGTCCCTCAATTTCTATGACAGGCCTAACTTTAAATATGCAATAGATCTGCAATGAAATAAGTGTAGGATCATTAACCTGCTTTTGCTGCTGATTCATATTTCAGCTACATATAGTGCTTGATACCTAATTGGTACTTAATAAATGCTAGTGTAATTTGTTCACTCAGATGGTTACATATAGTCATTTACTTAAATAGAATAAAAATAGGCTCAGTTGGGGAATTACTGATTATGAAGCTTTGAAACAATCACTGCTATAAGATACTCATTAAGCATTCTTTGTAAAGTGAAGCATTTGAGATTTGGCATCGCTAAGGTCACCTTAAGTGCAGTGAAAAACAAGTTTTTCTTCATTGTGCTCACTTAAGAAATACACCTGTTTCCCTGTGTAAATAATCTTTTCCTTAAAAAAATTGAAACTAGCAGAATGTGGATTTATCAACGATAATCATATTTGCTTCTGTCTCTTATAAACAACATAACATCTACCACCAATCCCCACACAGGTAAATTCCAGGCTTATATAAAGATAGAAATGAAAGACCCAGCTAAATTTGTGCCTGTTATAAAAAGGATCTAGGAAGATTTCCAGATATAATTTATAAAAAGGACCTTTCATTTATTTTTCTATACGACACAGTTTGTTAGTCTTTGAAGATATACGAGAGAGAGTAAAAAGTGACTACTCAGATTTACACTCAATAAGTAAATAATAAAAGGACGTAGTCAGCCTTGCCACTTTACTAACCACCTCTTTCTGCCAGGTTTTGCTTTATTATCCGTATGATGCTTGATTTTATTTGAAAAATCCATTTCTTTTAGGGTATATTTTTTCTTCTTTATAAGCCAGAAATACATCAATTAATGATATGGCATGTTTTATAAAGGATTTCTGAAATGGTACATTTAATAGTTACACAAAACTGGAAATTATAATTGTATTGGAAAGATGATGTCTACCCAACTTTTAAGTTAATTGGCATGAGTCAAGCATCATATATACAATGAAACTGATATTAGTCACCCATTCCTCTTATAAAAAATGGAGTTCTATCCTCTTATTATTTATATCTCTACTCTCCACATAAGAAGTGTATGAAAATATTAGAGTAGTAGGTACAGGCTTTTTCAGTCTGGTCATGCCTGAATAATGGAGAAGAGAATGCAGTGACTTTCCAAATTCACTGGTGTATAGAAGCTTTGTCAAACAATCTTCATTACAGAAGCGAGACAGAGCTGTTCTGTTTTTTATTTTATCTCGTAGAACTCTATTAAAGAATGAACTTCTAGGAATGTGCCTAGAGAATCACATTGATTAGAGAACGATAATAATAATGGTAATAACCACAGAATGTATTGTGCTTCCACTATCCGGGAACTTCTTATCTGCCCACTTCTGTTTGACTGCACTAAGTGGGTCTTTCTCAATCAGCATTTGAAAAATTTCACTCTCTGCTCCATGTCTCCAGCCACTAAGATAATCAAACTGACATGCAGTGTAGCCAAAGAGTCTGTCTTGGATGCTGGGAATAAATAGATGTGGACAGACACTGTCACAGTAATCCTTGCATCCACACTGTATGGGACATTGGCTTGACAGTGTGGGCAATGATGAGGCAAGCAGGTCATGAATAGACACCCAGCACCTCCTTGTCCCCAGCAGGTTTGGTGGCTTTTGATGAAGACTCCAACAAAGGTAGGACCATATTAGCAGCTGGATTAATTCCTCAGCTACAGCTCAAAAATAAAGAAATGGTAGCCAGCTTTGGGCTTAGCCGGCCTGCTGGGAAAACCCTTAGCTAAAAGCATAATAGCTCCGTATCTAGCAGAGAGAGCGACAGGGTGACGGTGGCAAAATATCTTCGTGGCAGACAAGTGCTTATGTCTAGAAGTTGGTGATGCCTTAATGGCAGAGGATGTCATTGACATATATGGATGCAATCATTACAAATTTGGGTTGGATAACATTACCATAGCTTAATTCTGCCTAGGACTATTTCAGATACTGCTGAGTATCATTTCCCCTGAGAAAAGAGATGTTCTCTAAAGGAAGAATCCAGTGACAGTCACTCCAGAGAGATTTGTCACTGGAAGAAGTTTAAGATGAAAATTATAATTGCTTTTTAGAAGCTGTATTATGAGCCAGAAATTCAGTGAATGACCCGGAATTCTAGGGTAGCACTTCACAAGTTTCTCTTTTTCTTATTTTAGATTAAAAATAAAATTCATTAATTTAATATACTCTGTCAGTCCATTTATTATACAGTAGTCCTAGAAACTAAAAGAAAAATTGACTTGTCATAATAAATTTGTATTCTACCTGTCAGATTTCACTAATATTGTCTTCATCTGACTTTCTTTTCAAAGTAGTTATAGATGAAATTCTGTATAATTTATTTAAATAATTGGCCTATATTCTTTAAGGCAAGGCACAGTCCTAATGCAGGCATGATGTCCTTATTAAGACCGGTGATTATGTCATTAACTTATAATAGCTTCACCAGCTGCTCTTTCACTTGATGTACACCCAAAACCTCAGCCCTAAGAAAAAATGAAAATGAATTTAGGCTTTATGTTTAGTAACAATAAATGAGTACTGATAAAAGTGCTTTCCAAAACCTCTTTTTGCATAGCAGTTGAAAGAAGTAGTCTGCAGTTGATGGTTTTATATTGGAAGACTGCAACCTATGAATCATCAACTGGGCCTTGCTTTAAGAAATAAAGTTACTAGTGGAGAGAATCAACCAAATAACTATAAAATAGTTATTAACAGGTCAGCAGATTTTAATGCAACAAGAAAGAGGTTAAATCCATGAGTTGGGGGCAATCTTTGCCACACTATTCTGTTCACTCACCCAGTCACTAATTCTCTAGGTCAAACACCAACAGGGGATGTTCTACCAGGCTAGGTCTTGGAAATGGGAAAGTGAATCTTATTTTGTTTTCTTAACTTTACATTTCTGGCCATTTTCTTAAGCTATTCCAACTAATTTCAGTATTCCGCCCCTTAATTTGAGCCTGAAACTACTGTATCTGCTTTTAACTGTCTCTCCTTCTGAACTGAAAACACTTAATATTTATGTAACTTGTAACATATCACATGTTAAGTGCTTAGCACAGGACCTAACACAAAGTAAAAGCTCAACAAATATTCACCATAGATATTCTTTTCTTTTTTTTTCTTCTATGATTGACTATCTCATGGACGACGAAAGATTTTAGGTCACATGCCATCTGGTGCTGAGCGCTGAAATGACTATGATGCCTCACCCAAGATCAGAGGCGAAGAGGGCCCTGTTTGTCATGGATGCAGAATATAAGAGTGGCAGCAAATACTCAGTTTAGACAATGCTCTTCCTTCTTTGGCTTGATTTGGAAATCAAAGGCCAGAGTGAGCAAGTGTGATTCTAAGACACAGAGCACAAAAGCAAAAGAGAGGACAAGGACTCATTTCCAGGCATAACTTCCAGTCGGGACATCTCAAAATTAAGTACTGTTTCCTCCCTGCTATAACTATCAAGTTTCAATAACTATTGCTTATAGTCCCTTAAAGATTACTTTAGATTAAATAAGAATGCTTCATTCTTTGTCCATCTTAATCACTAATAAATTGAGTAGTACAGATGCCAACAGGCTGACAGTTCTGCATAGTGATCACATACCAAAACACTGCCTGGATTAACTAGGGTGCATGAAACTGAGTAACCATTGCAAGAAAATGTATATGTGTATAAATAATTAATAGAGCAAGTATTCTTATTCACTTGACTTGCATAGAGTGTATCTTCTACACTTTCTCTGTTTTGACCACCTGTCTCTCTAGTAAGTACATCTAAGTTTATGGCAGGAACTCAGGACAGTGATCTCAAGTGTACTTAATTTGCTGTCCACAAATTAAAATGTAACTGAAAGTAAATCATCAACTTTCTCCCAAACCAGTTTCCAATTATTATTTTTTTATCACATACGTTAATATTTTTGGTTTACTTCTTCCCTCTAGTTCAGAAATGACAAATACATAATACGTGTACCTATATGATCCAACCTGTGCCCTAGTCAGACATCTCTAATCAATCACAGCCGTCATTGCCTCCTAGCTCCATGGAAACTTACTCTTTCTCCTACACTTCCCTAAAGGAGCTTTGCTAGAGCCTGTATTTCCAAGCTGAAGACTCATCTCCATCCAAAATTCTCAAGTTCTTTGCTAGTCTTTTCCTGCACAATGCCACCATGCATTTTTTAGTTTCTAATTTAATTACACCACTGTCAATCCTCCATTCTGCAACCACTGGTCTTCCGTCGCCCACCACATGTTAACACCTATGAGTTCTACACTGCTTTCAATGCACCTAACAACGTCACTCAATTTCCTACAATGGACAGTATTCCAATTATATCTCCATAGCTAAAGAATATGTGCCTTTTTAGAAATGCAGCATTCTACAATTGAATTCCTTTGAATTTAATCATATAGTTGGCAATCGATACTTTATCATAATAGCTCAAAGTCAGGCATGGTCTCAGCTACAAAATACAAATTGGTGACTTTTAATTTGAAATTTTTCTTAACTTCTTATTTTAAAATTTTTTTAACCTTCCAAAAAATTCAAAATATAATGAAGATATATAAATATATCACTTAAGTTTGTCAATTAATATTTTTTGCCATTTCTGCTTTGTCTCCTTCTCTTCTTCTAGTACTAAATAAAAGCATACATATATATTATATACATACATATATATGATATTCATTTTTGATGATCCACTTGAAAATAAGTTGTAAATATCTTGACTCTTCCCCTCTAAATACATCATCATTTTTCTCTAGGAATAAAGACATTCTCCTACATAACTGCCAAACTCTCTACCACAAACAAAAAAAAAATCTAGGAATAAAGACATTCTCCTATGTAACTGCCAAACTCCTTACCACAAACAACAACAACAACAAAAATTAACATTTATACAATAATACTATCTAATGTGTAGAACCCAATTGTCCCAATATCCTAATAAGGTCCTTTATAACTTTTTTAAATCCTTCATGAAATCATTGTTTTATGATTTCAGACTAGCTCTTTTGTGAAATATTTTATGTTCCAGATTTATCTGATTATTTAATTCTTAGACTTGGAAAGAATGGAAATGCTTTATCCTTTTCATTGTATCACATTAAGAGACATATGATATTCCAATGTTATGTTACTGATCAAAATGTGATCACTTTGATTGATCTAAGTTGTATCATTGGATAAGGTAGTAACCAAATTGATAACACAAACCAGTGGCTTGTGTCACAATTTACAAAACATATAATACATGATGGTACTGTTCAAAACCTCAAAGTACACATATTTTTAGAAACTTTAGTGACAGAAATAAGTGACTTTTTTAACATAACCCGAGAAATTTTAAAGAACTGACCAGAAGTAAGAAGATAGAGGGATGAGGAAAGAAAAGACTCTAAAATGAAAGCCAAGAATTCTGAATTTTCCATCTAGGCTCTATCAACTACTCATTGCAGAGTCCAGATGGCAGATAAATTTCATTTCTTATGGCAGTTCTGATGGATTTGCAGTAGTTGCCCAGAGAATTGCATTAAAGGGGATTTTAAGGCTGCATAACAACTCAGCCAGAAAAGTGTCTTAACTAATCATGAGGCCTGGGTGTTGTAGCAAGAAATGATAATCAATGTGTGGTGGATAAAATAAATTCTTTAACACTTCTCCTATCAGGAAGTGGACTCTATTTCCCAGACCCTTGAATTCGGGCTTTCCTCTGATCTGCTTTGATAAGTAGAATATAAGAGAAGTGACACTACGCCAATTCAAGAACCTAGGCTTCAAGGAGCCTTGAAATTTCTGTCTTCACCTTCTTGGACCTCTGGACTGAGGCTGCATGTAAGGAAGCCAACTGCATTGCATAAAATACTAAATTTGTGATGTTTCAAAAGGAATTAAGTTTGGGAATATTTTTTCAGAGTAGTAGATAACTTGCATAATAGGCCTCTATTTTCTCACCTGGCCAATATCTCCTTTAACTTTGCCAGTCATAGCTCAGGTTACACAGCTTTGAACCAAAAGTGTTCTATTGAGTTTAAGGAGTCTTCTAGTAGTAAGATTCAAGGCTAGAAATAAATTGGCACTCCCAGTTCCACTCAAGGGAACTCACCCCAGCATCATGGACAAGATGATAAGAATCAAAGGATTACAATAAAAATTGAGAATGTTCTTTCTAGAAAGGACCTTAGAAAATACTGGTCCAATCCTTTTGTTATGAAGACGAGCCTCAGTTGTCAAATGATTTGTCTAATGCCATAAATAAGCTAGTGGCGAACTCTGGTACAGCGACTTCTTCAAAACAGTTGCCAGAACACAGCTGGATCTGATCCCTTTTTTATTCCCATATCTTGTGTTCACCTTGTTGTGTCTCCACTTAATATCTCAGCTCTCCAATGAAATACCTCAGTTCCCTCAACCAAAATGTGCCAGGAGATAGAGACACACAGTGGCTTTAGAAACGAGCTTAGAACATGTACAGATAGAGCCTAAGATGAGAACAGATCAAAGGAAGGGGAAGGGATGTTCCAGGATATAGTAAAGAATGAGATGCATCTCTGACTACCTTTCCTTTAGCATATTTGCTTCTTTACTTCGAAATCTAGTTATCCTTGGAATTCCGTTAGTTTAAATAAAAACAAATCCAATTAAAAAAAAGAAACATCAAAATTCAAATAGAACTGGCTTCTCTCCGTATTCATTAATTTTCACATTTCATTAAAGAATTTCCCATACTTATTCTTTGTCTTCCCAGTTTCCTCTTTAAATATTTGATTAATGAGGTGATTAACCAGAATAGATTTTATATCTTCTATGTGATAGTGTTTTTTTAAGAAACAAAGACTGTCAGAAATATTATTGTTCTTAATAAAAAAAATGAATGAATAATCACACTTACCGAGTTCCACCAATCTAATAAATTCTAACCCCAATTCTGTTATTATATTTAAAATTTTTACAGGGAAGAAGCACTTTATTAACACTCTCAGAAATATAATCCGACAAAAGATTTCAGGGAATTCCAAAATTTTTCCTGAAAATAATAAATTATTATAGTATTCACAAATATGTCCAGCAAAAAATAAGGCTGATTTAAAATGTAATTAAAGAAATCAATTAAACAAGAAAAAAATTTACCAAAAAAATCTGCTTTACTACATACAAGTTAATAAGAGGAATATTTCTATTTTATTTTTTATTTTTATTTTTTTCTTTGGCAAGGCAACCCTTGGTTAACCTCACAGATTGCAAGAACCTTATCAGCTTATAATCCCTTACTTTTTTAATTTTTTTACACCTACAGCACCTGGTCTTGCTAGGTGGTCTCCCATCCAAGTACTAAGCACATCCGACCCTGCTTAGCTTCTGCGATCAGACAAGATCGGGCTTTTTCAGGGTGGCATGGCCATAGCAGGAATATTTCTATTTTAAATGAGCCTCTTCTAAAGTAATTTAATTATATAAAATTGAAATACCTTATATCAATGTGGAGAATTAAAAAATGTGAAGAATTGACACTTATTCTGATCCATTGAGATGGGTAAAACCCTAATTCAGAGTTTGCTGTGCCTGCTCCATGACTTCAGTCTTCCTTAATTATAGGTTCTTCTTGATGGCCAAAGTCTTGTTTGTTTGCTTTTTTCTCTCAGACCCACTGCACTTCCTAACTCTTCCCAAAATATATCAAATCCCAGAACTTGAGTCTGCACTGTAGTTTTTTTTTTTTTTATGTGTATCTCTAACTTCCGTTCAGGTTAATAGCATTCAAAAGCAAACAAACAAACAAAAAAGTTTAATTGTTGTCAAGGAATAGAGAAGCCTAAATGGAAATATTGTAAAACCACAAAGTTGTCATTTGGAGGAATGGGAAATAATCCTGTCTCTTAGCTCACAAGAGAAATCTGAGCTGTTACCCAGAAAAAATGACCCTCCCTTTAAAATATGACAACTTTGTAATATCTAGATAATTCCACAAAGACTAAAAGTATTTAATCTTATAATGTATCAAAATTATACCAACGATAAAGTTATATTAAGACAAGAGTCCATTTGTAAATATACATTTGTTTTCAACAGAAAAACTCATATTGAGTTAACTAAATATGTAGCTCATAAAATGACTTTAGAGACAGAAAATGAACAATTATCATGAGTAAGCTGATAAAAAAGGCTTGACTGTCTTTAAGAAACTTTAACTCAAAGCAATGTTTTGGATTTTTTTTTTTTTAAGATATTTTTATTTGGAAGTACACAATTTCCAAAGCCCAATCAAATTGTCTGGGAAGCCACAGAGATAGAAATGATTGAATTCCTTACTTCTTTTTATTACATTGGAAAATGAGTCTAATAAATAAGCTTAGATTTACATCTTATAGAGTAAACTTTATGTGAAGCACTGGCTTCCGAAAAAAGAGCAAGAAGAGCAATTGGATAGAAAAGGGCTCATCTCACACACATTTTAAGGCTGTTAACTGACTAGGATGCAATAAAATCTAGGTACACAGAGTTTCTAGGTGGAAATCAAGGCCCACTATAGCAAAGTCAGTGGTGGGTGGTGCTAAGAACATGAGCCCTAAATTCAGACCCACACAGCCGCTTCAGTTTCTCTGATGTCTCCCAAATCTTATATATTTTGTGCATCAATGAAGCTAACTTTATATTTCATTGAATACTAGAGACAAAAGGGACCCCAGAGAGTCTCTCGTCCAGGGCCCTCTTTTTACAGATTAAAAATCATTCATTAGGAATAAGAAGGTGAAAGGTCTCACTGCACATCAGGGACTGGACGGTTCAGCACACTTGACATCTATTTTGAGTGCTCTCTCCTGCACTGCCCTAATGCTTATGAAGTAGGCTCCGCACTTGGAGAATTAATTAGAAGCAATAAGTGATGTATCATCTCATAGTAGAAAAAAAGTAGAAATGTCTCAAGGGTCCAAAGACCCAAGTTTCATATATACTTGCACTCCTTGGCAGCACTGCTATTCCAACAAGCTGTTAAAAATTCCCTAAGAGCCGTAAGATATAATGGCAAAGATCACAGATTTTCGGAACACCTGGCCTTGCTTCCAGATGATTCTCTTTACTCATCCTGTGACACTGGATCACTTCTTTAAACTACTTGAGATTTAGACACCAGTCTGATTAAGGAAAACAATGCTCTTTTTCTCAAAGGGTTTTGTGAAGATTAAATGAGATAAACATGCCGGATACATGGTAGACACTCAGATGGTAGTTTCCTTCCCACAAACTTATTGTTAATTTATTCATGTGCAAAATATAGAGCCTACTCTATCTGACTAGTGTTTCTTATTAATGAGTATTAACCCAAGGGCAGGTATATAAATAAATAACTAGATACACATAATCATTTAAAATATGTACACACAGTAAGCTAGCGAATGCTTTTAAAAGCTTCTGATGGAACATCTTTCATTTAAAAAAAGTCCATTCATTAAACAAGAAGCAAAAATGTTACTCAGAAGTTGATTTCTCTGCAGCTCTTTCCCACGTGTGTAGAGATTCGTGGTAAAAACCTTTTTAACCCCTCTCTCTTTGGGTTCTTATATATTGTGTTTGAGAATATATTAGTGTCAGAAACAAACACATTTTGTCTTTGTTTTAGTTTCTTAGTTTTTCTTTTTTTTAGCACAACCTTGCATAACTTGAATTCAGAAGGAGAGAAACTGTGGTAATTCTTTATAGGAAAAAAAAAGAGGTGGTAATATTTTCTTCACATTCTATATTTAATGGAACGTTTTCTACTGCACTTTGGATGAAATCCTAAATCCAGAGCATGGCCTAAAGTGACCCCCATATAGCCTGACTCCACCCTCTTCCCTAGCTACCATATGCCCTGCTCTCTCTGACTCACTGTCCTCCCCATGGTACCATCCCACTGAAATGAACAACATTGTGCACTTATTGTTTGCCAGGTGCTATTCCAGGTACCAGAAATACAACAGTAAAAATATAAAACATGCATACATACAATACAGATAAATAGCTCTGCCCTCATAATGCTGAAAAATACTATGGGAAGAGACAGTAAAGAAGAATAATTTCGGTTTTTATTATGTTAGACGGTGAATAATGCTATGAAGAATAAAAGCAGGGAGGACAGTGGGCTGTGTGTGGCAGTGGTTGTTCGAAGTCTACAAGGAACCAACCTCTCCCTGCCTTTCGGGCTTGTCCTCCCACACCCACTACTTAATTCCAACCAGTCCAACTGAGACCCACTCTTCAGGCCTCCACTTCCTAGGTCAGTGTTAACCCTTGTTAGAGTCTTTCACTCTAAACTTTAATTTTGCCCAAAGGCCATTATCACAATTTGCAATTATTTCTATGATTCTTTATTTCTTGGAGTCCTCAATGAATCGTAAATGCTGTGAAAGCAGGGTCCCTGTTTATATGTTTGTTTGTTTTTTAATTTAAAAAAGTAGATATTTATACAATCCATAAAGTGGATTTTAAGGATTTATATTCTTTAAGGAGCGCATAGCAGCAAGCATTGCTGGCACTCAATAAAATGTACTGAATGGTAGAAGAAAGAGAGGGGGGCGGGGAGAGAGAGAGGGAGAAAGAGAGAGAGAGAGAAAGAGAGAAAAAGGAAAAAGAAAAAGTAAAAGAAAAAGAAAGAAAGAAGATTTAAAAAAGAAGGGAAAAAAATTCATGGCAAAGGCCTAAGACTCTCACATGAACTGTTTCAGCAAACTAGACAGAATCCGAGAACAGACCAGGCACATTTCAACTAATGCCAAAAAACAGTGGAATCAGAACTTGGGATCAGTTTACCAGGAAAGGGTTTGCTATCACAGAGACTCACAGAAGTTCATTACAAAGTATAGAAAATCAGATGGCCAAATTAAGGTTAGCAACACCTGGCAAGTCTACAAGGGGAGCATAGTGAACCCCCAGGTGAGAAAAGGTAAATAAGGATACATAGTTTGGGTTGGAAGAGGTGAGCTTTTAAAATTAAAAAAAAAAAAGAAACAAATTGCCAAAAGAGTGTAATAGGTCTGAGGCCACCAAAGGGCTAGTTGCATCTCCTTCTGCACTGAATTTAAGCTTACAGGTCAATCTTTCCCCAGCCAGTCCTTAAATGTTTAATTAGAATATGCTTTTGTGTGACCAGCAAGCTGGGTAGCTGTGAGCTGCCCATTAAACATGACCTTGAAGGGGTGCTTGCACACCTGAGGCAAAACCAAGTCTGTGTGGCTGCACGGTCTCTGGACTAAATGGGGATAGAAAGTCATTCTTCCTGTGTGAATATGCTAAACAGCAAGAGGAAGAGACCCATGAGTCAAAGTGACACATCCTCTCAGTTCTTTTCACCTAAAACTGGCTGTTAACTTTAGCATCTAGTATATGTGGAGGAAATAGTATTAATGATTTTTCTGTGGATATGGATTCCTGTGTTCCAATCACTCAGAGAGAACTCACATGTTCATTTGATTCTTTCACCTGACATGGATTTATTTAGCACTTGCCATATGCTAGGCTCCCTGTTAACGTATGGATATAAGGTGGAAAACAAATCAGATATAACCTCTGCACTCATGTAGGTCACGAGGGAGGGGGCAGAGGCGGGGCAGGGGCAGTGGGGAGAGAACAGTATTAAAACATGTAAACAAAAAAAGTAAGTTTAGATAATGCAACGAGAGTGATGAATAAAAAGCACCTGCACTTTGAAGGGTTCATTTCCAGTCTCTAGCGCCTTCATGTTTTCCCATCAAAACAAGCATCACCATATATCCCAGGCATTCAACATTGTGTGTGTAGGATGAGAAGGCAGAACAAGAAACCATGGCAGTCATGAGGGAAACTGCTCACACGTATGCATGCTGGGGGGTTGGGATAAAGAGGGAAAATCAGTCAAGGTAACAACTGAAGAAAAGTTTCTCTTTCTTGCCTAAGGTGACTTTTTGTAACAACACCCCAAAAAAGATGGACAACATGGAATATCATTAGTGGCCAGTGGGGAACGAACGATGTGGCAAAAGACAAAATTATAGTCTCTTGAGAAAACTGTTTAGTACATAGTCAAATGCCCAGGCAATACTCGGAAACATACTCGGTTTAGAATCCCAGTCCTACCATCTAGTGGGCATGTAATCTTGAGAACATTGTTAAGTTGCTCTGATAGTCTCCATGTCTTTAAAATGCAGATAGTAACTGTCTGCCTCTTGAAGTTGATGTGAGAATTCAATGAGATAATCCATGTCAAGTATTTAGCATAGAAACTTCTTAAACCTATAGTGAGAGCTCAGTGCATATGTGCTGCTATTAATTAATGATGGCGCCTCACACCCCACACATCTGTATGTAGGCCTAGCCCCTGAGCTAATGTCCTGCTAGAGAACAAAGCTGAATTCACCTGGCTGTTACTCTATCTCAGAGCATTGGGGTGCAGACCCACAGACTGAATCAAACTTTGAATACTTTAGGTACCACCCAAAGTACTCTTGTCCTGAATGTTCCTCCCTTGCCAAGCCAGATGACAGTGGTAAAGAAAAACAAATGTTGGATAGTCAGTTTCTGAAAAGCCAAGCACAGTTCGCAGAATGTGAAAGAAAGTGCATCACTTCTCGAATCACCATTACTCATTCTGGGCAGACATTCCTCTCTAGGGTGCAATCCAGTCCAAACTAGATCCAAATTTGACTCCTTGGTTGGAAAACCCTGCAAGCACGCTTAATGGAGGAGAACTGCAGAGATCTGTAAAAGTAAAAGGAACATACATGTTTTTGCTTTAGTGGACTCAGTCTTCCTTGCGGGTGGTTCTAACAATATATTATCTTTTCTTCTGGTTATATTATTTCAGTACTGCTCTATGTTCTGGTGTGTTTTGGGACTGATTCAAGGTGTACTGAAAGCTATTGTCTCAATGTAGTTTCAAAGTGCTGAAATGTAGATTGGAAGAAAGTAAAGCTAGAAGGAAACCCTGAACAAATTTACTATTAACAGATCAACTGGATCCAAATTATTAAAACTCTCCCTTGGTTTCATATAATCCTTTTCGGATACTTTAGCAGAATTTTACAGTGTTAGGGAATGTCAGTTTGTGCTAAGAATATAAATTTCACACTCTGTACAGGGTCACAAAATACTATATAATTATACTTGGCAGAGGACCTGCTTCTAAGCTGAGGATAACTTTTTGGTAAAGAAATAGTTTCTGAGCAGGAAAAAAAAATCACATGGATATCGAGCAACAATGAGAATAAAACAGACACCCCTGGGTTGTGGTCACCTTAAATGCAGGATGATAAAAGCCAAGCATATTTTTGTGCCTCGCTACCCAGCACAGTGCCTGGCATATAGCCGTGCTCATTATATGAAGAAAGGACATTAATGAGCTTAAGTTGCACTACCAAAAGAGATTATAAATACAAAATCTAAGGAGCCTAAAAATATCCCTTCCATGGTAAATATTTACAAGCACAAATTTAGAAAACAATTTCTTAAAAGGTAAATAACTCAAACAACAAAAAGACACAGTTTAAAAATGGTCAGAGGACTTGCATTTCTCCAAAGAACATAACTGAATGGCGAATAAGCCCTTGAAAAGATGTTCGACATCATTAATTATAAATGAAATGTAAACTAAAACCACGAGATACTATTTCACACATACAAGATAACTATAACAATTTTTTTTTTTTTAAAGGAAAACAAGTGTTGACATTGGAGTAGAGAAATTAGAACACTCGTACCATGCTGGTGGGAATGAAAAATGGTGGAGCTGCAGTGAAAAAGAGTTTGGTGGTTCTTCAAAAGCTAAAAATAGAATTATAATATGACCAGCAGTTCCATTCACAGGTTTATATCTGAAAAGAACTGAAAGCAAGGACTTGAACAGATAGTTTTATGCCAATGTTCACTGCAGCACTATTCACAGTAGCCAAAGGTGAAAACAAATCAATATCCATCAAGGGATGAATGGATAAATGAAATGTGGTATGAACATACAATAGAACACTACTCAGCCATAAAAAAGAATGCAGTTCTGATACATGCTACAACATGGAGAACTCTTGAAAGCATCAAACTAAGTAAAATAAGACGGATACGAAATGATAAATATAGTATGATTCCACATACAGATTATCTAGAATAAATAAATCACAGAGACAGAAGGTAGATTAAAGGTGACCACGAGCTATGAGAAGAAGGGAGTTGTGTAGCTACTGCTTAATGGTCACAGGTTCAGGCAATGAAAAAGTTTTGGAAATAGATAGCAGTGTTGGTTGCATAACATTATGAATGTAATTAACACTACTGAATTTTACACTTAAAAACAATTCAACTGGCAAATTTTGTATTATCTATATTTTATCATAATTTTTAAAACAATGCAACATACTAAAAATCATTAATTGTTCACTTTAATTGTGTGAACTGTAAGATATCTCAATAAAACTATTTTTAAAAGATAAAGAACTCAAAATCTTTAAAAGAATTATACGCTTTTGAGCTACTAATTCTTCTAGGAATCCATCCCAAGGAAATCATCAGGACTATCCATAAAGATATATAACATAATTCTCTATCAAAGAGTATAATTTACAATAGTCAAAGATTGGAAACAACTAGAGATTAGTTAGACCAATTATGACAGGAACAAACAAGAGTATAATGTAACCAATGAATTTATATTGTAAAAGAATATTTAAATATTTGGGAAAATGCTCGTAATATATTTTAAGTGGAAAATGTAGGGGAAAAAGTTGTACATTGGTGGATGTTCCACATTGTTTTCATAGAATGACCAGAGGTAATAATAATAACCATAATTATGTGATCAGGTGTTATTTTAAGTGTTTTATGCTATCAATTCACTTAATCCACACAAGAACTTTTGATGTAAGCGATATTATCATTCCCATTTCATAAATAAGTGTACATGTATCTAAAAGAATACTCAGATTCAGAGGTGATTTTCCCATTGTCCTTAAACTATTAAGTAGAAGAACCAGAATTTAAACCCTGGTAACAAGCTTACGGTTGTACTGAAATGTTAATAATGGATTCCCAGTAATGGATTATAGACATTTAAATTCTTCTTTCATCTATCTAGGTTTTCTAAAATGTCTACTAAAAACATATGTATGTTTAGCTATGGAAAGGAGCAAGGGTTAAGTTCACTTCTACTTCAATTTCTACTCCAGGATGTAAAGCAGAATCTGAAGGCTGAATTTATTCCACAAAACCAGAGGAAGAGACCCAGGCCAAATTCTCTCAGGTATCTTTTTCCAAGGATAGTTCAAAACATGACTCTCTTCTTTCAGGTGGAAAAATCAGTAAAAGCTTTGCTTCTCCAACAAGACACTTGAAATTGCCAGTGCAGTGTGAAGAAAGAAGACCAGGGTCATAGTCTGACTTCTAGTAATGACTAAATGGCCCATAAAAGGTTAGAGTAATACAGGTCTTAATTCCAGTGCTTGCCTTTCCAACTATGACCTTGGTGGAATCACTTAAGCCTTTTGTTCCGTATCTGTAAAATGAGGAAAAAAATTTTGGCCCTGTCAAGCTCACCCATACCAAAAATAAAGGTATGATAAAAATACAAAGCACTACCGAAATAGTATATTTTCATTAACTTTATAATTTTAATTATATTCGAATAATAAGAAACTATATATAAGAGAGGAAATGTCAGGCACCGATGATGACAATAGGGTAATAACTAAATAAGTTCGTTAGGTGACATTATTTTTTCTCACTTATAAAATAAGAAAAGCATTAACCAGATAAGTTCCAAGGTCCATGTCAGCCCTGTTCCTTCGATAAGCATTTACTGAGCATTTACTATGTGTAAGGCGCAAAGTCAGATATAAGGAATCCAAAGATGAGTTAAGGCGGGGGCCCTTATGTATAGGAACTCGTTCATAGTCCAATTTGGAAGATGTTCATGTAAATGTATGCTGATGATCAAAGGTGATTAGCTCTACAACAGTTACAAGAATAAACTGCCGTTATTGTACAAAAGAGAAATGTATATATTCTGGTGAAGCCAAATCACAGATAGAGATAAAACTTCATAGAGGTAGCAACCATTGAAAAAACTTTTGGAGGAGAAATTTCAGTGTTTGGGAAGATCAGAAGAAGGGCTTCCAACCATAAATGTGGGTTGGAAACCAGTGATTAATGAAATAAAAATGGCATATAGATAAATTAGGAGAGAGTAAAGAGATCAAAAGAAGGTGTTTCCATAGGCAGGACCACATTATGGGGTCTTGCAAGCCATTCCCTAGGAACAATGGAGAGCACTGAAGATCTTTGTATAAGGGACAGAATATGATAAATTCTAGGTAGAAAACAGAGGGAACCTGGGGATGAGCAAAAATAGGAGAGAATACAGTGCTAAATCCTTATTTGTGCATCAGATTTTTAATATCTTGAATAGATATTTTCAAACTTTGGAATTAATCACAAGCAAACTAGCCATTCTAGAAGATGTCAAAACTGCATGTTGTGTTACTAAATTACTTAATACTCTGGTGATTTTAATGTTCTCAAGCAGGTCACAAAGTTATAACAAAGTTTTAATTAGTAATAAAGTGATAAGGCAGCATAGAGGCTTATGTTCTAATCTCCAAAAAAACTTCTCTGATAGAACGACAGGCCAAGGCAATTTTGATATTAGGAAAACCAGTTAACTTTCACTTAAAATATATAGGTTTGGATTTTAAGCCATGGAAGGATGTAACAGTTAATCACACATATCTTCTCAAAAGGGCTTAATGAAACCTGACCTCAGTCTTTCCTGTTTTGTGGATGTGACTTTAAAGTAAATACTGAAATACTTTATGTAAACAATATTTTAGTATGCTTGTTAAAGAGTGCCATTTTCAATCTAAGCCAGAAAATATTCATTCAAAATTGCTGCAGAACTTGGAAAATAAGGAAGCACTGCCCACTTACTCAACTGTGTATTTTTTTTCTCCCAGGTCATCTAGTTCCATCATTTCCAACAGAGAGTTTGACGCTTAGCCATCACTATGTGCAGAAGTTAGGAGTCCCCGGGACTTCTTTTCATATTTTTCTAATTGTTAAAATCTTGCATTGGTGTATTTCTGCAAATTAGAAGATTTATTAGCTAGATTAAAAAATCTATAGTTAAGGGATCTCCTTAAAGCAATGCTGATGAGTTTATAGAAGAAACAGCAACTGCGCTTTGTGCAAGTCGCTTCTAAGAAGAGGAGGAATGGAGTTTCATTATTTCTGAATAAGCTCAATAAAGTAAAACACAATTAGGGGGAGCAAAAATCATTGCTAACGATTGGCTGCAGTTGCCGGGCTAATGGTGCAATTGGAGCTGAAGCTTTCAATCCAGTTTCAGAGCAAGCAATACAATGAAAATTGCTACGAATGTGCCCTTCAGTTATTGAACAGCAACGTAGACATTTTGTTATCAGCTTAATTGAATAGGAAGCAATGAAGACAGAGAGAAAGGATGGATATTTGATACTCCAAGATTTCCAGAGAAATCTAAGTCTTCCATACCTAAGTGTTATTCTATTTTACTATAAATCTCGATTTTAAAAATACTAAGAAGTTGTTTCCTGCAGAGTAGCATCTGGTAACAGAACACCTTCTGTAAGAGAGCTAGGTAATTTTGCTGATATATAGCTCAAAAAATACAGCTGAGCAGCTGAGAAACTAGATGCTCAATAACCTCCATCCTTTTAACTGTCAAAACACTATGAGGGTCTATCTATAGGAAAAAAGAAATATATATATATATTAACGAATCTGCTATAACTCATCTGCCAGAGTGAATGTAGCCAATGAGACATGCTAGCCAGTAGCAAGATAAGTGTCTTTTAGTATAAGCCATTAAACCTAAAAGGTAAGAGGGGAAAAAAAAAAAAAACAAGAAATGAAAACCCACTCTAAGGGGTGACAGAATCACATGAAAAGCTGAAAGTCAGAAAGAGTGACTGCGAGAGGTACAAATTAAGTTATCCTTAAATGTTTTCTCTTTATCAAAAACAAATACATATGCATGCGTATTTATCTTAGTATCTGAAACTGAGGTCAAATTAAAAATCTGCATTGTATAAAGTAATGTTTCTTCTAAAAGACCTTTATGTTAGTGTAACATTTAGTAATGGATGTATTTTTTTAAGTCAGAGTATATTTGAGAAATATTGACCAAAGGCAGATGGCATTTGTCTTCAAGACTCACAATCAATCTGATGCAGGTAGACATCAGTTATGTGGAGCGACACTGGTTGTAACTGTATCATTTAAAATCTCTCCACTATGTCCCTGAAAAAGGATAAGTTAAATTTGTACTAAAGTTATGGCTTACAAGATAATTATTAGAGCTATAGAAGAAGATGGTCCCTCTCTTAATAAAGTTCCATATTCCATATGTTTTCAAATTATGCTGCTACCTATTGAGAAAGTGATTTATTTCCGATATATTGGCACTGCTCTAAAATGAACTATGTTTTGTCTATATTATAATAAACTTGATGATACTGCAGATAAGAAAGTTGGTAAAAGTTCCTTAATCACCAGGCACATGGGCCCTTAATAAAGGAGATCCCATCCTCAGAAGAAAGGATACATAGCTGTTTGTTTGTTTATTTGTTTGTTTGTTGCAATTAAGGTATAATTGATATATAACATGGTCCAAGGAGGAAACCAAGAGAAGTGTGATGTTAGTACTTTCCACAGAATTTATATGAAAATAGTAAATAAAAATAGTAGTGACCTCAGTGATTGTGAATGCGACAGGCATGATAAAAGAACAAAGAAAACTAAGATACGATGTCCCCAAGATTAAAAAAAAAAAATCACAGTAATCAGAGAAAAGTGCAAAAACACTTCACATGTAAGCTGTTAAATGATTATTTTTTGAAGAACATATTTTGGACACATATATGGCAAAAACACAAATAATTAATATTCTGAAGAAAAAATTATTAATAATCAATGGCTTAGAAAACAGCCCTAGAAATTGAAAATAATTGCCCGTGAAGTGGTGAAGGCCACACACAATGTTCCTGGAGCTATTCTTGAACACAGTGCCAGTCTCTTTCCTCTCCTGTCCAGACTGCACTGAAAGGCAGTGAACTTAAAAGCTACTTTAGCGACTCAGCTGGGTCTCCAGAATATACTATATTGATGGCTCTATTACTTTTTTCATTGTCTCTATAAGTCCCATTACTGAAAAAGAGAAAGTCATAATGGAATAGAAATTCACCAGCAGCTGAAATGCAGAGCTGAGCTCTAAGTAAATGCCTCTTTTCTCTCCCACTAGCCACCCCCAGTGCTTTGACCCTCCTTCTTCATTACCGCTCCCAGAACTAGTTATCAATAATTTCCACTCAATCTTATAAGGAAAATTGGAAAGCTAAGCCTTCTAGTCAAAGGATGAAGAAAAAAATAGAATTTCCAGCTCCCACTTCCTCTCTCTACTCTTCTACCAAATAAGTCCTATTTTTCCCCTCTATTCATCACTGCCCCCCCAACCTCTCCTTAGATTTCATGTCCCTTACTATGACGCCCAGGCATCCAGTGGAGAAAAGAAATGCCTGAAGCTCCTATCATCTCCTATCATCATGTTAAGGCCTCCCATTAGATTTACACATCCTCTCTAACTCTTAAAATCCACTAATAGTAAAGGCAAGCAAGCATCACCTTTCCTTTTTTTTTTTTGCCCTTTCCCAGTAAAATTATGTGCAGACTCCTATTTTGTGGAAATTAGTGGTTAAATATAAATAAATATTCCTAGCCTATACTGTATCCAAGTTTTTAAAATATCCCAAATGGTTTTTCTGAGTGAATATATGCATTAATAAATAAATAACTTAACATCATTCTGTGCTTTTCTTTAATAAAACGGAAAATAAGAAATCAAATTATATACATATATGTAATATACATATGCATTAAAGGCAGTACATAATACAGTATATATGTAAACAGCAGCATATATATTATAAGCAGTCTATACTTATACCCAACCATTGCAGTTTCCAATTTATTTATCCACTCAGTCTTCTTACTATTTCAGCTCTCTTATTGATTCTCACCCAACAGTAATTATAACTTTCACCCCACATCATTACACCACATAAGAATATTGACGCCCAATCTTAATACCAACATTTAATCAGTATTTAGGGCTCAGTGAAGTCTTATAATTTCCTCAAAATCAGCAAAGAAAGAAAATAAGTAGAAATGAGTCACTGGCTCAACCATATTCATTCATTCACTCACTTAACCAGTCTTTGAACATTTGTGCGAAGCCCCTTCCTATACACTGAGCATATAGAAGTGAAAAAGACAAAGTTCCGGCTTATATTCTACTGGTGGACAGAAAATAAAGGAATGGATAAACACATCAAATGTATTAAGTAGTGATAAGTGCTATGGTGAAAACTGGAGTAGAATAAGCAGACAGGGAATGATAGAGCAGGAGAAATCTGGAAAGCAGCTCCAAGGAGGTTTGAGCATGAGGACACCTTCCAGTCTGGCAAACACACTCGAGCCTGGTGAGATGCCCTCCATTCACACTGCTTGGTGACCTAAGTCCGTATCCAAACAGATGCAGCTTCTGAATCTTAGTTGACAAAGGAAAGGTGGCCCAAAAGCAAATAATCTCTCCCTCACTCAGTATCAGCTGCTTATGCCAGAAGCTGCTAGCCAGGATTCTGGAGATACAACGTGACCCCCGTGTGATAGAACTGGAGCTCTCTTCCTGAGTCAGCTCCCTGGCAGGGCACACTAAGACAATTCAGGTTCAGGAATCTAGCCTCGAGGTGACACTGGATTAATTGTAAATGAATGTAAAGACCTCCTCAAATACCCAGGATGGACATCCTTACAGAGAAAAGCTGGGCTCTAGTCAAAAGCTTCATTCACCCTATAGCCAGATAGACCTGGATTAGAAAACCAGTTCTTTTGCTGACGCCCTGCATATCCTTGGGCAAGTCAGTTAAACTTCAGTTCCATCATCTGTAAAACGAGGGTAATAATATCTACTCCAAAAGGCTGTTATGATGCATGATTATGTAATATAATGGTTGGGAATCTGGCAAAGTCTCTGCCTCATATTAAGAGCTATATGAAATCATGATTATCAGAACTGAGAATGAATGAAAATCATCAATATAAAGAGAACTGAAGGACTAGAACTTTATATAAACACAGAAAAGGCAAATATTCCTCAAGCTACAACCTAATTCTATGTTCAAGAACCAATACCCCAAGCCCAGTTAAAGGAGTCATAAATTTCAACCATATTTGGAAATGAATTTCTTTCAAAGTCTCCTTTGCAAGAGTTCAGTTGAGCAAATTTTTAATAACACTTTACAATTAGATGAAAATCCTTTTTTGCTGAATTCTATTGCTTTATTAAACATATATAAAGATTCACAGTGATTTGATCTTCATGCAATCTTATGAATTAATTCTCTTTACTCTATTTCATTCTTAGAGGGAAAAAATTAAGAATAATCAGCTTCTTAAAAAGTTGATAAAATTGGAATTCGAAAATAAAACCAGCACCTCATGTGCCTTTCTTTGCTTTAGTATCCTGACTCAGTGACTATAGTGGCTTGAATAGCAACCCTCTCAAATTCATGTCTACTCAAATCTTAGGATGTGACCTCATTTGGAAATAGGGTTTTTGCCGATGTAATTAAGTTAAGGATAAAGATAAGATCATGCTGGACTTGGGTGGGCCCTAACTCTGATGAGAATGTTCTTATAAGAGACAAAAAGGGACACACAGAAACTCAAAAGAAGGTCATGTGAAGATAAAGGTAAAAAGTGAGTTGATGCAGTCACAAGCCAAGGAACACCTGGAGCCACCATAAACTAGAAGAGACAAGACAGAATTCTCCCCTGGAGCCTTCAGAAGGAGCATGGCCTGCCAACACCTTGATTTTGGACTTCTGACCTCTAGAGCTGTAAGAGAATAAATTTCTGTTGTTTTAAGGTACCATATTTGAGCTAAGTCATTGCAGCAGCCACAGGATAATAAGACAGTGATTCTTCTGAAATATTCAGTTATTTCTGTGCATTACAATGGCTTTCACCAGCCACATTTTTACTCTCATAAACCCAAGATAAGACTAAAGAGGAAAGGACGGAAGAGGACCTTTCTGGAACTGGGTGGATTTAACCATGTTTTCTAGAAGTTACTATTGGCCCTAGTTTCGTACTATTAGTGTAGCAGACGCTAACAATACAAAACTAACACAAAACAAGATTGGTTCCCATGAGCCATGCTTCTGCCATAAATTTTATTCCCGACAAGAAGAAAAAGACAGGATCATGACTGCAAGTGTTAGAATGGTCTGGGGAGATGTAGTGGGAAACAATAAACATCGTTTTAAAAAGCTCAAAGAAGAGAATTATCTATATCGAAGCAGCACTGCTCCTGCAATAATGTTTCTACCTTCCATTTAAAGACGGATAAATTTTCCATGACAGCTCTTAATAGCCTCTACAGTTATTCACTGAACTTGCCCTCAAAATTACAGAGTAATAAAAGGATAATAGCATTTGACTGACTACAGTGAAAAGGTGTGTTTTTTTTCCCCCCCAATAAAGTGGCCATTTTATTTCTCCCTTAATCCTGGATTGCCCAATAAGGGTTCTTTATGTTTCTAAGGATTGAGGAATAGCCAGCCACAAGGCATCACTACAATACCATTTATTTATCCATATTAGAATTGACTATTTCTCTTACTATAAACACATCCATGTTAGCCAAATATTTCAAAGAGAATGGTCAAACTCTGGAGTCTGTTAGGTTGAACCATATGAATTGGCCAATATTCAACCATATGAATTGGCCAATATTAACCCACAAAACAGCAGCTACATAAATTATAATCTACTATAAAATTGTACTTTACTTATTATTATGTAAACTATAATTATAATAGGGGAATTTCACTTAGAACCAAAATCTGGAAAACAAAATGCATTAATTAGAAATGTACAACTAAGTTTTACATGTTTAAGAGGGGGAAGAACCACAATATTCAGGAATATAAACTGAAAAGTGTGTTCCGAAACATATTTCTCCAAATGTTTTATATTGTAAAGTTAAAAATGAATGAATTCAGGACTGTGTTCTCTTCTCTATCCCCACTACCACTTTCAGGCTCCTGGTTGATCACCAACTGTCTAATGGTTCCTTTACTTCCTGTTTAGACACCCCTCTAACAGATTTTTTCACAGCAGCCAGAGAGATCTTTTCAAAGTATAGATCAAATGGGTCAAGTCATTCCTTGCTTGAAACCTATCAATGGCTTCCCTTTCTTTTGTACACACTCCAATGTCTTTGCCATGGTTTATGAAATCCTGGGTTATATATATGGCCCTGCCCACCTCTCTCGTGTCATACCCTTCCCCTCCCCACCATCCAGCCACACCGTCCACCTCTCAGTTCCTGGACAGCACCAACCTCGAAGCTATGTACAGGGCCCCAGCTCTTTGCATGGCTGGTTCTATATTTTTAAAATTCCCTTTTAACAGTCTCTGGGCCCACTCCCACCAACCGGTAACATTTTTATTTATCACAGCACCCTGTTTATTCTTTAATGTTTTTTCTCAATTTTTTTATGTATGTATATACTAGTTTGGATTACATGTTTATTTTCTAGTCTTTCCAGTAAAATGAAATCTGCCTGGAGGCAATGACCATGTCTGTTTTCCTCAAGACACTATATATCTAGTGCCTAACACAATGCCCAAAGTTAATACTCAGCAAATATTTTTTGAATGAATAAATATATGATTCAAATTTAGGAAAATAAATACTGAAAAAAGACAGTCTTTCCAAGCCACAAAAGAGTATCTCATTCTGAGTAACATGCACCCAACTTGTTTGCTATCTGGTGTCACTGCAATGCTCATGGGCATATATAGTCACACTTCTTCCTCTCTTAAAACTTCAAAAACTCAATACACAAACAATGACTAAT
>NW_011888802.1:11046911-11092635 GCF_000151845.1 Pteropus vampyrus | reverse complement strand
AAGATTGGTTCCCATGAGCCATGCTTCTGCCATAAATTTTATTCCCGACAAGAAGAAAAAGACAGGATCATGACTGCAAGTGTTAGAATGGTCTGGGGAGATGTAGTGGGAAACAATAAACATCGTTTTAAAAAGCTCAAAGAAGAGAATTATCTATATCGAAGCAGCACTGCTCCTGCAATA
Organism: Pteropus vampyrus; assembly: GCF_000151845.1. NCBI lineage: Eukaryota > Metazoa > Chordata > Mammalia > Chiroptera > Pteropodidae > Pteropus > Pteropus vampyrus. The sequence goes on along the minus strand of NW_011888802.1, from coordinate 11,092,452 downwards.
ATGTTTCTACCTTCCATTTAAAGACGGATAAATTTTCCATGACAGCTCTTAATAGCCTCTACAGTTATTCACTGAACTTGCCCTCAAAATTACAGAGTAATAAAAGGATAATAGCATTTGACTGACTACAGTGAAAAGGTGTGTTTTTTTTCCCCCCCAATAAAGTGGCCATTTTATTTCTCCCTTAATCCTGGATTGCCCAATAAGGGTTCTTTATGTTTCTAAGGATTGAGGAATAGCCAGCCACAAGGCATCACTACAATACCATTTATTTATCCATATTAGAATTGACTATTTCTCTTACTATAAACACATCCATGTTAGCCAAATATTTCAAAGAGAATGGTCAAACTCTGGAGTCTGTTAGGTTGAACCATATGAATTGGCCAATATTCAACCATATGAATTGGCCAATATTAACCCACAAAACAGCAGCTACATAAATTATAATCTACTATAAAATTGTACTTTACTTATTATTATGTAAACTATAATTATAATAGGGGAATTTCACTTAGAACCAAAATCTGGAAAACAAAATGCATTAATTAGAAATGTACAACTAAGTTTTACATGTTTAAGAGGGGGAAGAACCACAATATTCAGGAATATAAACTGAAAAGTGTGTTCCGAAACATATTTCTCCAAATGTTTTATATTGTAAAGTTAAAAATGAATGAATTCAGGACTGTGTTCTCTTCTCTATCCCCACTACCACTTTCAGGCTCCTGGTTGATCACCAACTGTCTAATGGTTCCTTTACTTCCTGTTTAGACACCCCTCTAACAGATTTTTTCACAGCAGCCAGAGAGATCTTTTCAAAGTATAGATCAAATGGGTCAAGTCATTCCTTGCTTGAAACCTATCAATGGCTTCCCTTTCTTTTGTACACACTCCAATGTCTTTGCCATGGTTTATGAAATCCTGGGTTATATATATGGCCCTGCCCACCTCTCTCGTGTCATACCCTTCCCCTCCCCACCATCCAGCCACACCGTCCACCTCTCAGTTCCTGGACAGCACCAACCTCGAAGCTATGTACAGGGCCCCAGCTCTTTGCATGGCTGGTTCTATATTTTTAAAATTCCCTTTTAACAGTCTCTGGGCCCACTCCCACCAACCGGTAACATTTTTATTTATCACAGCACCCTGTTTATTCTTTAATGTTTTTTCTCAATTTTTTTATGTATGTATATACTAGTTTGGATTACATGTTTATTTTCTAGTCTTTCCAGTAAAATGAAATCTGCCTGGAGGCAATGACCATGTCTGTTTTCCTCAAGACACTATATATCTAGTGCCTAACACAATGCCCAAAGTTAATACTCAGCAAATATTTTTTGAATGAATAAATATATGATTCAAATTTAGGAAAATAAATACTGAAAAAAGACAGTCTTTCCAAGCCACAAAAGAGTATCTCATTCTGAGTAACATGCACCCAACTTGTTTGCTATCTGGTGTCACTGCAATGCTCATGGGCATATATAGTCACACTTCTTCCTCTCTTAAAACTTCAAAAACTCAATACACAAACAATGACTAATTGTGCATTAAGTCTAACATAATATGCGGAGTTACTCAAAACAGTTCAATGTTTTAAAAAATCATTTTATTTCATCACCCTTTCTACTACTGTGTTACTTTGTGAAGGCAGAGCTAATTTTGATGAGTTTTCTCTCATAATCTCAACTTTAACCCATTAATTCTATTATAAATTCTTTATAATTACTATCATATTAGCATTCATCTATCCAATCATGTAACTGATCTGACTAGCAATCAGAATTTATTTTGTCTTTAAAAATCATTAAAAAATAAAAGGTTTTCAGATTCAAACTAATAATGATAAAACCTAATATAGAATATCCCCATGTCTCAGACTGAAACAAAGTTGAATCAAGCACCATCCTTTCACAAAGGCCACCTGCCCTCTTTCTGCTTATTTCATTTCAGTCCCTAAAGCAAGACTTGATGACTTTTTAAAACTCTCAGTCATTTGAATAAATATTACTTACACATATTTTAATAAGTCTAGAAAGTATTCTAAAGTTCTAAAGCACTATTCACATAAATTAATTTTAATATCAATATTGTCTTTGTTCTCAGTTAATGATGTCTGAATCCAAGAAATGTCATAAAATAACTGATAACTTCTGTGGTATCATTCCAGCCTTTCATAAGTGAGAGGAAGTACCAAACAAAGATATATAATCTTGCCACCATTAGCTTCTTAAGACTACAGCCTAAATATAAATATTGTTTAGGTACCAACGTGAAAATGATCAAAAATAAGATAAAATGCTAGAGCATTCAGAAAGAGTGAAAACGTAAACATTCAGCATAATTAAATATACTTCCATAGAAAACATTAAATTCCAAGGGAAAAATACCAGAAAATTCAAAGTGCATTTGGGTACCACATTTAAAAAATATATATTCTTGGTCTATATGATACTTAAGGTAAAATCTATAGGATCAATAAGCAGATTTTTCTCAAATTAGCATGGCTGGTGGAAATTCAATTTCCCAGCAGTAATCAAAAATAGATTAAAAAACAAATAGATAAAATTTAAATTCAGAAGGTCACTATTAAACTATACCTAAGCTATGGTAACTGGAAGAAGAATGAGAAGCCAGAGTCAACCTCTCTCAATACATTAATAGAGCTTTCTTTTTCAGGTTAGTTAGTTGTAAAGATCTTAAATAGACACCAAATTCACTTGGGTGATGGTCAGTCTCAGGACAAGATGGAAAAGGCTAGCACTGCCCAAGCCCACATTCATGTGGGAATCACCATCTGATCATGGCAGTTTTTCCATTGATCTTAGCTGTAATCTTAAAATCCTTCTCAACACAGGACTCCAGACAGCAATTATGGATTAATCTAAACTGTTGGAAATATGACACCAACTTTAGTCCAGTATCAGAGGAGAAAGAGAGAGAACAATGTAAGTGGAGAGAGATTCGGTAAGAGATAAGAGAAAAAAAAGTTATGTTTGAGAAAGTAGGGACAATATGTAAAGTGTTGAAAAGGTAATGAGATAATCCTGAAGACAAGCTTAGCATCATTCACTATTTCTTTGGAAATATTTCTAGGCATAGAGATTTAATTTGCTTCTAAAAACATGAATGATACACCCTCTAATAAAAGTATGTCTCTGTAAGAATTTACTGGGAACATAGTTCAAGAAACATAATGGTTCATAAACTGAATATTTTCTTTTCTTTAGTACTATTTAATAAATTATGACAATGTAATTGCCAATGACTTTTTCACAGAATGACAGGCTAGATAGTAAGAATATAGACATTAAATTATTTTGTGGTACTAGATTCATTAATCTAAATATAGAAGACATCTACATTAAAGATTATGAGGAATCACATTAAGTCAATGGAAAAAAACTTAAAATCAATTTTTACGTTAAATGTGATACAGTCCTAATTTGAAATAAAAATTTTGAAACATTCATATTCAATCAATAATTAATCAGAACACTCAATGAAGAATGAAAAAGAATGGCCCATTATATCATTTCTAGTATTCAAGATCATTAGAAAGCATTAGAGTTGAGTATCTATTAGAGTTCACAGTACAGACATGCATGCTAATGTCCAATTAGATTACAGTGCTGAGTAACATCATCATTAGTAAGAAATCAGTCAAAACATCAATTGGAAGACTGCCTGATGATCTTGTCCAAATGGAAAGTGGAATCTTTTCTTTCAATGTGACTTCTCTAAATAAGGTTTTGAAACACATACATTTTGATAAAAAATATAAATTCAATTGAAACAAATACAAGTTGGAGAGTATATCTTTGTTTCTATGAAACTGAAATATTTCAAATACTTTCACTGAAACAGATCTAAGAAATTAACAAATTCTAAGTGGTTAATTAAGCCCCTGGCCCAGTGATTGGCAAATAGTAAACACTGAAATGTATGTATCAGTGGGTTGAGTGAACGGATGAAGGAATGAATGACGCAAGGTGATGTGGTGAGGAAATCCCAGGATTAGAAGTTAAGAGGCCTGAATTCTGGTGCCACCTCTTTAATTAATCCTGTGGAATGACACTGGGAAAGTGAGTGAAATCAATTACACTTCAGTTTCTTCATCTATGAAATTAGAAAACTAAGTTAAGTGATATGTAAGATCTCTTCCATCACTATGATTTCATGACACGTTATCACATATAAGGAAAGTTCCATCTTACAGATGCTTCAGTGAAGTTATTACCCATAAGTTCCCCTAAACAAGGCACTGAAAACAATGCTCAGTTTTTACTTCAGGGAACTACATATTATCCAATAGTCATACTGGTACTCTGTAAATTATTTTGAAGAACTGATAATCATGATTTAATTTAGCTTATTGAACAATGCCTTCTTACAATTCTTCCTTTTTTTTTTTAAGTATAAAATGTCCAGTTTAAGTCAATAGAATATAAACAACTCCACCCTTAATTCTCTTAGTAAAGATTTTGCCGTGAATAATGGCACTCTCAGTTAGGAATAAGAGAGAAAACAATGCCCATGTATAGAGAAAATAAAATATCGTAAACACTGAAGAATGGGATAAACAGAGACCTCAGGTATACAAGATGATTCTAACATTCTTTGTCAATATACTTCCCTTTCAGTGTGAAATGATTTAAGGTGGATATAAAAATTTAATTTCTTGTTATTTTCTTCTTTAAAAAATACATTAACTCTACCATTAGCATCTCATAAATTTAAATCTTAAAATTGGCCTACAGGATACACTTTCAAATTATGAATTTCCAATGAGATACTTAAGATACAATTTGTATCTTAAATAGTTCATTAGGATGACAGCTTGTCTGGGAAAAGGTTTTAAGAGATTAGCTATAGTTAATCTAGACCAACCTGGAGACAAATCAAAGAGCATAGAGGCAGTGACCAGTAAACATATGTTGAATGAATGCATGCATGAGCCAGTATTGCACAGAGTACCTTTGATAGAGTCAGTATAAGACAATCACCTACCTTACAAAGAGTACAGAATGAGAAAAATAAAAAGAGGGGGCAAAAAGGAAAGGAGAAAGGGAAGACAATTAGAGGCATAAGGTACAGAGCATTGTCACCAATAATTTCCTTGACTGCTATTCTGTGATAGTGACATCTCAGTACCCCTACTTTCAACTATAGACAATAACTGGCTGTCAATTTTCTTCAAAAAAAAAAATCTCTGCTATTGACTGTCCTTAAGGGTTGCTACATCTGAGGAAAATCACAATGTTCTTTTTAGATGTTCAATAAGATTATCCTGGAAGTCAAACAGAATTCAATTTCCTATTCTCTAGATCTTTGAGAACAGGAAGAATAATTTAGTGAGGAAACTTCTCTTCATGCATCCCACTGGGATATATTCTAGAACATTTATATGACCCTATACATTCTTATATTAGTATGTTTATTTCTAAATATATAAAATGCATCAGTCTATTCAAAATTTATCTTGAGTCCATTTCTCTAATCTTCAATGCACTTCAAGGTTTGGTTGCAAAATTTATGGCTAAGTATTTAATGAAACCAGTTTTTATAACTTTTCTGCAATAGATTTTCCTCATGATTTCTTATGCTTCTAATTGAATTAGCTGAAATCATTTCTGTGATTTAAAACTAACTTTCTCCCCATTTTCCTCATCAGCAATTTTTAAGCTTAAATTTGATAAACATAGGCAATGAGAGATTCCTTCTCCTGAATATCATGAGTATAAAGAACATGTAAACACTCTTTGCCAACGTTTTCCCATTTAAAAGTATCATGCTACATTACCTTACCCCTGTTAGGAGAGAAGCAAAAGGAGACTTAAAAGCCTCCTTTTTAAGAAAGAACTTAAGCTGTTCAACTATTCGATAACCAAAAGCAAAATTTCTTGGCTGGTTCTCCCATTATCTAATCCCACTATTTTTAGGAACTAGGCACAATAAAAGCTACATACAATCATTTTCCCACTGCTTAAAAAATTGGAGATATAATAGCATTAAAAAAAAAAAAAAAGAACTGAACTAAAACCAAACTAAAAAGGCAATTCATTTGGATATTCTTTATGGTTTTATGGTATTCAATATGAGAGATAGCCTATTATGAATTATGAGAGATATCCTATCCCATATTTTCAAGAACTAAGAAAAGTGGCTCATAAAGGTTAGATCCTAGGTTCTCTAAATTCTAGGGGTATATCAGATGATTAATAATAATAATTCAACATTTATTTGATTTTTTCATTTACTCCTGCTTCCTTTGAAAAAGCTAGTGGCACATATATAAAAAAATCTAAATGCATCTCTTGATATATAGACAGAATACTGATTGGTCACTCATTTTCATCCATCTAGTTAAGTTCTTAATAGATTTCTGCTATAGATCAATATTTTAAGACGCACTCCACTGAAACTAGCAAGTAGAACACATTTGGGATACTACAGTAACTCTTAGTCTAGTATTACAGACATGATCATTTTCACTGTAAAGGTAGTGGAGTAAATGGTTAATTACAGAAATAGAGTCTGGGCTATAATGGGACTCATAGTCTATCTCAGGGTTTCTCAATGGGGAAGATACTATCCCCTGGGGTGCATTTTGGAGATCTGTAGGGGCCATTTCTACCTTGTAGTAAAATTACTCTTGAGCATTTATTATTGAAAACCACATTATGTAAGTATATTATAAAATATTTTAATTTATTTCTCCTTATATTAGAGTTTGGGGTTATATTAACTTTTAAAAATAAAGTGGATAGGTAAGCCATATGTCTAAGGATTTCATGTCAAGACAGTAATAGGGCATTGCAAAATGTTTATTATAAAAAGGAAACTTCTGGTCTAGGAGTAAGAACCACAAATCTAGAGAGACAGACATGTAAATGTAAAAATTACAGTATAAACATGCTAAACACTAAAGCATCACTATATACAAACTGCCAAAGGGACATAAAACATGGAATACCTGAGGAATTAAGAGATGGATTACAGGAAATGTGACTTGGAAAGTGGGTTCCGAACAGTAAGCAGAGATTTCCAGCTAGAGGAGCGCAAAGGCCAGCTTAGGCTGGGGGAAGAACACTCAGGCACCAAGTTGTAGCAAAAACATAAAGAGCAAACAACTGAGCCAGAGGATGACATTAATATGTTAGGCTGGAGTTAGTGCTTGTATTTCACACTAAGGAGTTTCATGCTAATCAAGTAGGCAGTAGGAAGCCATCAAATTGCATAACAATTTCTCTGGTCATTTTGGATTTCAAAAATATATAATTATGTTCAATCCTTTGCCTAGAGAAATAATTATTAGAGTCTTCATATTTACATTTTGCTTACTATATTATTTCAAAGGCTTAGTTATTTACCTACAGTCTTCTAAAATACCTTAAATGTTCAAAGCAAGATGATGATTTTGAATGCAAGTGAAAAGGAAATCAGAAAAGGAATATTGAGTTTAAATCTACAGTGTTATTTCAAAAATATGCCTTTGAAATTGCTATTCCACATGAAAATGCAACCAATTTACTTGAATTAAAATACACATTTGTTTGGTTAACTTTTCAATTTTACCTTGTTGCTTCTTTGTAGTGAAAGGTGCTTCTTTTGAAACATAAACTGCATTTTGGAAGTTTCTAGAGGAAATTGTTTATAAATATTTACTTTTGATAGCCAAGATATTGTATTTCTCTTCCATATTAGATAGGAAAGTGGGGTGAGGACACAACAAAGAATTTTAAATTAGATTAGTCATAAGGAGATGCACATGTTAACATTGTATTTGCATCAAACCAAATTTAGCCAAGGAATTACATTACAGTTTTAACAAAAAGACCTCTTTTTCCTTCACAGAACTGTATGCTAGAGCTGCTACAGGAATCTTGCTACAAATAAAGGAGTCTCTAAAGTGATGGATTCTTTTTAATTTTATCACTGTTTTCTCAAACCAGACCAATGAACTCTCCATTCCTGACCCTTTTCACCAGGTAACCCTCCCACAAACTAATCTCTCCATAGGGCTCCTGAAAGCAAGTTGTAAACTCCAACAGTGGTCCAGTCGAGGAGATAGCTCAGGACTCTCTCTGCCATCTAGCCCTATCCTGACACTAAACACTATGGCATTCTTTTCTCATCTATCTTAGCCAGGACACAGAGCTTCTGACCCTCTGTGATTTTGGTCATCATAAGTTTCCACTCCTAACTTCTAGAACTTTCATATAGATTTCAGGTTAGGTAGCTATGAGAAATCTGCTTTAGAGCCCTGATGATTCTATGTCCCATCCTAACCTTAAACATAAAGTGTTCTTTGACACTCCAGAGCTACTGAGAAATACCCCAGTGCGTTCTCTGTGGTTGCAGCCCGACTGAGGTTTTTAGGAGATAATGTGTAGCTATGTATATGTAAATATACATTTGCACAACACTTGAAGGCTACATTTTAGAACTAAAATTAAGTGGAAAAAAGATAGCAAGGAAAAGAAATCAATAGAAGATACCATTCTGAAAATATTAAAATTGTTCATATTTTTAATGATTGTTCACACATTCAACCATTCATTTTCTAAGCATTCATAAAATGAAGCTGAAAATAACTGTTGTGCTCATGGGAGTGTTTGGAAATGCCAAAACGAGGCTCAAACAGAAAATAAGTGTGTGTGTGTGAGTGTGTGTATCCCATTCTGTTAAGAGTTTTCCCACAGAAAAAGTAAACAGAAACAAACAAGTAAACACAGGAGAGAAATTTAAAGGACAGTTCAAACAGTAAAAAAATATACAAATAAATGTTCATGTGGACAGAGACTGGCCATAGAATACAAGCAAAAATAATACAGCAGTTAGATCTGCAATTGAAGATATTTAACCAATATTTATAAAGTTGTCAAGTGTTCTCCTGTTTTGTGAAGGCTTGTCTATACGGTAGCTAGAATCCTAATGCTATAGAACCCTAATGGTAAAAAACCATAGGCCATATGAAACACAAACAAAACAAAATGAGGGGCTTGGCAGGAATTCAATAATTGTGATATGTATCCTCATAGATCAAAGCGGGCTTTTTTAGCAGAATTAACCTATTTGATGTTAATTATGTGAATCTTGACTTTGTTTCACCATGAAGCTAGAAAATCCAACCTTGAATATGTTTTTAAAATTAATTTCCTATATCTAGTACTGTACTCACTCAATTTTTTATAATTACATGCTTTATGCTATAATACTATGGATATTATGACTAAAAGAGTTTAGGTTATGTGAGTTCAATGAAAGCAGCCGATAATATCTTGACCATGACCTTTCCAATATCTAGGGCTCAGGATCACAACCAAGACAGAGACCAATGTTCCGGGGAAGGGCCTCTGTCCTTGCTACTTTTTCATGCCTGTAGACAACATCGGCAAGCAGGCTCAGGAGAGCTCTGTGGGTTTGCTCTGTGTCTTCTTCCCCTCCCCGCCAACACCGCCCCCCACCCCCTGCAGAAAAGCGCATAACTTATTCCATAATTAACCAAAGGTGCAGTCCACTATACACTGAGGTAGTCCGTTGCCTATTCATAATGAACGAATGAGTCTTTGAGATTATTTTTATTTTAAAAAGTTCTAATATCACTCTCAAGACTGAACAGTAAGAAACCCTGGATTCATCGGATATATTTTCCTGTTACTTTAGGAAGATTGAAAAAAGAGAAAACCCACATTTCTGCCTTCTCTCCATTTTATTCAACTTCTGCTGTCAATTGCAGGGAAGTTTTAAAATTAACTGGCGTGGCACAGGAAGCTGTTATGAAAGAGGTGCCACAGGAGGCAAGCAGAACTGCCAGGAGCCTCTGCCACTTACAGGTCTCCTTTCAAGTTGTACAGGTCGTACAGCCAGGACGGCCATCGAGCCAAGAGTCCTCTGAAGCTGCCATGGGGAGGGAGGAAGAGAGGGAGCCACTCTTCCTTGTAGTTGTAAAATGGTGGCTGGAGTGCCCTGGAGGATTTATGATGACCCACATTCCCCTCTTCCCTTGTAAATGTTAGCAGAAGGTGGGGGTGGGGAACAGTGCACAGGAAGACCCAGATATACTCACACAGCCATGTACTAGTGTTTAATCATATCGCACTGTCTAATATTTAAGCACAGCTAAGGTAAAAATTTCTCCTTCAGCTTATTGGAAAATACAAGTTCTTCAAGTAGTGCTCGATGCTAACGGAATAATCTCTCTCCCATTTTTGGCTACGCTTTGTTATTACATTACTGCACACAGAGAAGGCATCTGGTTTACCTCCCTTAAAGCCATTGTTTTGTCCGTTCTTATGCATTCTAAAAATAGGGCTAGACTTTTAGTGTCACATCTAAGTCAGGAGAATAATCAGGAAAATAATATTTTATGAATAATTAATTAGGCTGATATCATATTAGAGAGGAGCTATTTTTAATTTATAGAGGCCAGGATAACAGATTTCAAAGTGAGAAGCTCAGGTCACACAGCAATTAAAGGAGCCGACTGATGGAAGAATTGATTGCTTATCAATGACTGTATCATCACTGATTGGACTCTACTGTACTTTGCAAGAAATAGGACAATTAGAGATAAAATCAAAGACCAAATGTATCATAATATAATACCTCAGGATATACGGTTAATTTTGAATAAGAAAAAATTTTCTATCCACGAGAAGATTAAAATTACACCTAAACTTACCTTAATTTTAAGCTTACTATATTAACAATAAAATGAAAAACCTGATTACCATGTCGATACTTAAATGATGAAGAGGAAACTTATAGTAGTAATTGTTTAATATTTTTATTTCATTATCTATTTTTTTTTTTTTACTTATTTTTATTCAACCTACTTCTAAAACAAAGGAGGGAGAGATTGAAAGAAGAAGAATTATTGTGGGACGGTGACACTAACCCCAAGATTCCAAATGGTAGCAAAGGTCACATTGATTGACACTTAAGCTACACCACGTCTAAGCGTTCTCTTGCCCTTCTTATCATCTCTTCCATGACCTAATGTTACTAGTACGCAGTTATTGATATCTTGGGTCACTCCTATCCCCAACATAGAGAAAAGGCTGTTGGAGGAGAAGATGCCCTGACAGGCACCTAGAGGTACAATCATCAGTGACCTGACTACTCACAACTTGCCAGCTTCCACAGAGATGAGAATTGTATTTGCACATGGGGAACATTCTTAATCAGGACTCCTAATTCTAGTTTTGCTTCTGCCGCCAGCTCTGCGATCTCTAAACTTTTAATTACAATGAACATGTTAGAATAGATAGATGTTCACTGACATCTTTTCTTGATCTAAAGTACTGTAGTTATTTCAGAAGTTCCCAATTCCTTATTCTAATCACTAAAAAGAAACAATAATTATGAAATGTGATAGAGATGCTAATTATTGTTATAATGGCAATCATATTAGAATATGTAAACATATCAGAATAACATGTGTAGAATAGCTGTTATCAACAGGACAAGTAATAACAAGTGCTGGAGATGATGCAGAAAAAAAGGAACCTTCATACACTGCTGGTGGAACTGCAAATTGTTACAGCCACTATGGAAAACAGTATGGAGTTTCCTCAAAAAACTAAGAATTGATCTACCATATGATCTAGCAATCCCTCTACTCAGTATTTACCCCAAAGACTTGAAAATATATATACAAAAAGATATTTGCACATCACCGTTCATAGCAGCATTATTCACAGTGGCCAGGATATGGAATCAACCAAAGTGTCCTACGATAGATGATTGGCTAAGGAAGCTGTGGTACATATATACAACGGAATATTACTCAGCCATAAGAAGAGATGAAATACTGCCATTTGCGACAACATGGATGGACCCTGAGATAATCATGCTAAACGAAATAAGCCAGACAGAAAAAGTCGAAAATCACATGATATCACTTTTATGTGTGATATAAACCTAAAAGCAAAAACGAACAGGATAAACAAACATAGGCTCATGGACATGGACATTAGACTAGTGGTTACCAGAGAGTGCGAGGGGAGGTAGATGGGGTAAAAGGGGTCAAATATGTGGTGACAGAAAGAAATCTAACTATGGGTGGTGAACGTACAATACAATATACATATGCTTCACTGTTGAACTGTACACCTGAAATGTAGTGGATTTCGTTAACCAATGTCACCATAATAAAAATAAAGAAATTAAAAAGAAAAGAAAAAGATAAATTTGAAAATAAATAAATAATAACATGTTTTACACTTTAAATTTACACAATGTTATATATTAAATATATTTCAATTACAAAAATAAAAATTCTGAGCGTTTATTGAAATCAGAAGGGAAAATCTAGAAAAGTTTTAACCTGTACCTATTTAATGAGGACCTCCTAGTGAGACCACTCTAAGTGATCTAAAAGATCCCCACATGATCCTGATGATTCTCCAGGTTATTGTGATGCTGTCAGCTAACTAGATCCCTAGATTATAAACTCCTTGAGGGCAGCAATTATATCCTGTATATCTTGAAATCTCTGTACAGGGCTTGGGATATTAGAGGCATTCAGTAATTTAATTGTTATTGGGTTATATTGAAAGAAAGAGGATATGTAATAAAGGCAAAAGGGTATGTTTATTTTATATCATGTAATTATAAACGCACAAAATTGACCTCAGCTTTAAACAGAGATATAAATCAGGAATTAACTATGGGATTAACATAACTTTTTTTAGTTCACCCTGTTTTTTAAATGGTTTATTCTCATGGGCTTTGGTTTTAGCATTTATTTTATTAATCTGACCTACATTGTTAGCTTTATAGAGTTTATCACTATGAAGGACACACTAATCTAAGTAAAATGGAGCACTGAAGAGAGATATTCTCATGGATTCAACACGGGTCATTCTGATTTTTTTATTAGGTCATTCGTTATTAGGTCTTTCTTGGTTTGTTTGTTTGTTTGTTTGTTTGTTTGTTTGTTTGTTTGTTTTTCAGTTGCCAGAGGAATTAAAAGGCAAAATATAAACTGATGTAAATTTGCCTCTGAATTAGATCCCTGTTTCGAGTTTAGCAACAATGTCAAACGTCCCCTACCAGGAAGCCATTAATTCTGGAAGCAGAGTGTCAAAATAAAGAAAGGAGGTTGTGTATTAGTACGTTTATTTCGTTATAATGTGAAATGTGCTCCTTTGCATTTAAATGGACAGAAAAAGACCTAAGCATTAACTTGGGGTTCATTAAAAGTAAGCATAAGCCTGTCCATTCATTACATTTCCCCCAAAAATCCCCTCTGGTAAAAACTAAAATCACTAGCACAAACAGCTGGGTTTGTGTGATGCCATGCTGCCTGAATACCATTGTTTGATAGGTTTAATGTCACTTTTGTACTATTATGTACCACAGAGAGAGATGTTGAGCTGCATCCAGCAGGGTGGCTAACATTCTGTGGCTAATTGCATATAGCTATATGACAGTACTGAAGGAAGGACGACCCTGCATATGTCTCAGAAGGGAATAGAAAGATACTTTGTTTATAGTCACCCATCTGTCTGGTCACGATAGAATCACATATAAGTACAAGCCACAGTTTAGTGTGTCCTTCAAGAATGATTTTCTCTCTCATTATATGTATTCTATCTGTTATTTCTCAGATACAGGCTACCAGAAACTGTTTCTATCTTCTTTACTAACAATGATACATATCTGATATTCTAAGACTTCAACCAAAGTGAAGCCCTTCTAATAGACTCCATAATTATACAGAGAATATTGCTTCCAGCATTGGAAAGGATCTAAAATTGTAGCTGCTCTATAATCTTCACTTTGTGGTTGATTAGAGAGGTTCAAAGAGGTTAAATAACTTGCCTAAAGTTTGAAGAGTAAATGATGAAATCTAGATCTCCTGATACCTTGAGCCTACGTATCAATACGTATCAATAAACAAGCAGGTTCTCAACTGAATCTGATGCATTGCTTGTCATTGTCACTGCAATCATTTAAAATGCTGAAACATTAATAGAGCCAGAGAGAAATGTGTAAAAGCAAGAACAATCAAACTAATGGTAGATAATTTATCTCTTTCAAAGGAGCAGAATCTGCGCCTCTCTTAAGGTATTTGAAACTCTCTACCTTGTTACTACAAATCGTACTTTACATATTGTATCTTACCTATCTGAGTGCAAATCATGTATACCATCCAAAAAGTATTCCATCCCCAACTCTTGCCAAGCTTCTTCCTCAGACAAAATATAGTTTGAATCATTATACTCCCTAGCCATGAACATGGATCCCTGTCATCCTTGGAAGAGGTAATACAGATGTCAAGAATTATTTTAAATTTCAACCTAGATTTCAAAAAAAGAATAAAACATCTGCCATGATCATCCATATAACTGCAGACTCTGCTTCATCGACATTACAAAAGTAAGAGATTATTCATTACTCAATAGCATTCTCCTAAATTACTTATTTTAATAAAACTTATTTTCAGTTTATCAAAAGTGTGAGTCATTCTGATTGGCAATTTAAACATATCTATACAATGAGAATAAACGTCATCTCCCCAAATGAACATCAGAGTACATGATATTGAGCTATTCTGATTCTTTTCTAAAGGATAATTACAACCTAATGATACCTGCATGTGAAATACTTTAATAAACAATAACCAAGATTATTCTCCATTATTAGATTAGAAATTTGCCCATAATCTAAGTGAACCAGATTTGGCTGTGTAAATCTATTTAACATAATCTTCGGTAATTTGCCTAGTGTGTACGGCAGGCTATACGTTTGCTCATCCTAAAGTTATTCCAATACCCAGCAGGCTTTTCCTCAATAATAGAAACCCAATTTTAATAAAATCTAGCTTCTTGAAGAAGTCATAAAACCTTTGATTTAACTGACCTGGGAATTCATTACACTCGGATTCCTGATTATTGAACAATCAATCCTCTTATTGAGTTTGATCTTCTGTACTTTTAACTAAAAAATCTGGCATTATTTTTCCTTTGCTGAAAGAATACAACTATGATAATCAATATTCCTAATTAGCTCATACGAGTTATTTAAGGAATAAAAGGGAATCATTGAGTTAAAAGTGCTTGTTTTATGTTTGCTATATAGAGAGAATAAATAGTGGCAGAAGTTCTGCTCAAAACCTATTTCTATATTGGAAGGTCTCGCTATTAGCACAAATTTTTTTAACATTTCTAGATAGTCCAAAAATCTTTATGTAATCTAGAAACCCAAAGGACATGCCAATTCTGGGGTTTTAATTAAACTTTTAAAAATAGTTTTTATTTCAGTATGATGACAACTGTCTAAAATAATGAATGCATATTGTCCCTTATCTCCTTCGCAATTTAAAGGCATCTACCCATAAAGCCTTGGGCACGACTGAAGGGCTGCCAGAGAAAGACGGAATAATGTGAGTCATTTAAGTGAATTTGAAAAATAGTTCCTTGCTGCTTTAGGGGGAATGTCTAATGGCATTTCAAAAAAAATACAATAATGGCACAATCTGCATAATCACTTGTCAGAAGCTTTGGTATGGCAGGCCATCGAGAAAACTGATTGTTTGAAATACACTGTCTTGATAGATAAGAATTTAATGATGATAATTTTAAAGCTAAGAATATTAACAAAAAGGTTGATTGACGCTTTTGAACATTTCTTTTTATAGTTCTGGTATTTTGATTCTTT
Source organism: Pteropus vampyrus (assembly GCF_000151845.1). NCBI lineage: Eukaryota > Metazoa > Chordata > Mammalia > Chiroptera > Pteropodidae > Pteropus > Pteropus vampyrus. The sequence goes on along the minus strand of NW_011888802.1, from coordinate 11,076,777 downwards.
CTTGTAAAGTACTAACGGTTTTTTCAAGCGATAGAAACGTTTAAACTGTTGCTTCAAATGTCATGAAAATAATAGCAATGTGAACAAAATCAGTGTGCTTTGGGGTTTCTAATTCTGCTCGAAGTAGAATATCAAAACATGATTATCATCAACTAGCATTTTATTTATTAATAACTTCCCATGCTAGAGCTATCAATAGTATTGCAGTAAAAATGATAGACTACAATGGCAAAACTACACTTTTACTCCTGGTTTGAAAAGTAAAACAATTTGAACCACAATGTAAATGTTTAAAAAATGTTCCATTGTTTGATGCATGAAACAAATTGTTACTAGAATTGATATGTTTTCTTGGTAGATTTATCCCTTAATATAGCCACTTGCTTCTTCTGATTAATGTTTGCATGATATTTTTTCCCCATCTTTTTCCTTTTAACAAGCCCATATCAAATTTGTAGTGAGTTTCTTATAGATGGCATAAAGTTGGATCATGTTTTATAATCAATTTTAATAATTTCTGTCAATCAGTATATTTAGACCATTTACATTTAATGCAATTATTGATAAGTTGGGGCTTAATCTGTGGTCTCAGTGGAGAAAATGTGAAGAACCTATATTTTCATACCCACCCACTAATAACAAGGCACTCCTCCCTCTTCCCACTGGAGTGGTGTCAAAGGAGGCCTAGTAAAGAATAAGCACTCCAACACCAGACATCAGTAACAAGCCCCACCACACGACATGGTGCCAATGGAAGCCATATGAAGAGCCAGAACTCCTAGTCATCATACATTATGCAAACACTAAACAAAAAGAAAACATGTGTGCATATTTTAATATCAGATAAGATACACTTCAGAGCAAAGCAAATTGCTAAAGACAGAGAAAGACATTATGTAATTATGAGTCACAAAGAAAATGTAGCAATCTTAAGAATGTATGCATCAAACAAGAGAGGTGCAAAATATGTGACGAGAAAACAGAATGGAAAGGGAAAATAGACAAACTGACAGCTGCAGTCAGAAGCCAACAACTATCTCTCAACAATTGCTTGAACAATTAGAAAATCAGTAATGATACAAAACTCAACAACACTATCAAACAAAAGGATCTAATTGACATTAAAGAAAACATTTCACCCAACCACAGCAGAATGCACATTCTTTTACAAGTGCCCACAAAACATATACCAAGAAAGACCATATCCTGGGCCATAAAAAAAAAAAAATCAATCAATCAAAGCCTCAAAAAATGTAAAAGAATTAAAACATGCAAGGTGTATTCTCCAACCACACAATGGAATCAAACTAGAAATCAGTAATAGATGGATAACAGGAAAAATCTCTAAATACTTGGAAACTAAGCAACACACCTCTAAACAATACTTGAGTCCATTAAAATTTTAAAAATATATCAATCTGAATGAAAATCAAAATAGAACATACTAAAATTTGTGGTGTGCAGCTAAAGAAGTGCTGAGAGGAAAACTTATAGCATTAAATGTATACATTGGAAAAAATGGGTAGCCTCAAATTAATAATCTAAACTCTCACCATGAGAACCTAGAAAAATAAGAGCAAACTAAACTCAAAGCAGGCAGAAGAAAGAAAATAACAAAGAGAGCGGAAATCGATCATGTAGAAAAAAAAGAATACAATAAAACTATCAAGGAAAGAAAGAGCTTGACCTTGAGAAAGACAAATAGAATAGACAAACCATTAGCAAGATTAACCAAGAAAATTTGTTAGAGAAGACACAAATTACCAACATTAAGAGTGAACTGTGGGATATCATTTGCTTCTCTTTGTGATATTCAATCCCTAGTTGCAGGGTAACTGTTGCCCAATTATGCTGCTCTTTAAGAAGGGCTGAATTTCTTTCTGACAGTAATTTAAAAAGTAAGCTCCTACAGGAGGAATTCTGAATGGGCAGTTCTTTCTTACTTGAGTTCTACTACCGCAACTTCACTTAAGCAATCAAATGGTTTTTGGTGATGATGAAACTTTAAGGTTGAAAAGTACAAATTATGAATTAGCTCCTCAAGAGTTTGGACGTTTCTTTTGTAATCACCAGCACATTCCCAGCATCAAAAACAGTGTCAACTGTATCTTAGAGACAGTCAATATTTGCTAAATAAATAATTGAAGGAATTAAAAATTAGAAGAAGTACAAATAGTACAAATTAAAAAAAATAAACTAAGAGTTTAGATAAATGTTTGATTTAGTTGATTTTAGTAAAAGGAAATCCATAAATCACAGCAAAAGTCATGGGAGGGGAAGAAAAGCTGAGAATGAAATTTGGCTTAAGAATAAATATGACATAAATTCTTGCTCAAACTTTTCAATGTTCTTGCTGTATTTCAAACCCACTCAACTACATGGATTACAGATCATTAGCAATCTGCACTATTTGAATAAAACTCTTTCCCTTAATATTTCCCCAAAAGTATTACAAGACTTATGAAAATAAACTGTAAACAAACCAATCTTAGTAAAACGTGAATTGGAATACAGAAAAAGACTGGAGAAAGGCAGGTGGCTTATTTTAGAAAGTTAAGTGATTTAAGTGATAATTTCATAAAAGGAAAATGAGCTTCAATGAAGCATGCATGTCCTCTTCTACATTATTGGCAACAGTGCATGTAATTTGCACACATTTAATTAACTAATAAAACCCCTATCAGTAACATCAGGTTTGGAAATGTCATTGTTAATGACATGCTGTTCCATCAGGTTTAGTCGATTGTTTTTTGTTTTGTCATCACTAAGTACGTACCCAAAGGTGCCGTGCAGCACTTCTACTTGCCTTCGAATATTTCTCAACTTATTTAAAGTGTGTGAGGGGTGGAAGTTCACACAGGATAGAATTTACAGAATTCTCTAAATACAATGCCCTAAATAAATCATGATCCAAAGAAAATCTGAGGGATATAAAGAAAGCATGACTACAAAGGCATTCAGTCAACAACAGATTGTGTTCTGCTGCAGATAAACCAGTTGCCAATTTGACCAGAGCTATAAAGCATATTTCTTGCTTCACAACATAGACTGCTTTAACCCTTGTTCCCAGATACAGAAACCTAGTTAAGAGCTTATAAAATATTGCTATGAAACTAAAATCTTAAAGACAAAAAATAAGGATAAACAATATTTTCTACCTATATTTTATATAACATAGTAAGTTTTTATTATATAGTGAAACTTATTTTTCCCTGGACATGAAAGAACCAGGGAAAGAGACATTTGTTCTCTATCTTGTCACCTGGATATAGGGTCATCTTTGTCCAGAAAGAAATTTTGATTGGAATCTTCCAGGTAAAGAGCTAGAAGGCAATGTCATACATAGTCATCTGTTTATGAACAGAGATCACTATCCCATTGTCCAGTCAAAAGTATAATAATTGTTCTCTTAAGCTAATAGGTTAAAAGTTCCTCTACCCCTTAGGTTACAACACATGTATATATGTGATATAAGTACTTATACTAACAAATATGACACTTCTCTGAGTCTAGGTTTCATTGTTGGGAATTAAGCCTTTTGCCTCTTAACACTCTAGTAGATTGATTTAGAAGCAGTCATATTTCAAGCACGTAGGCAAATGAGAATGTTTATAAAAACCCTACTCTGTACAAGGCAATGTGGTTGATGCTGTGCAGATGTTTCTATTGTTGTTGATTTTTAAAGGCAAAATATTTGACTACCAGTGTTGAAGTAGTAAGAGAGTAGACTAGGAAATGAGGGTTTGAGGATTAGATAGAGGATCTGCAAAGCCAGATAGATAGAACTTTACACATAACCAAATATGGTAAAGAATGATCCAGAAGAATTTTGTTGCCAATAACAGGGATTGAAAATTCCCAAGTACTTATTTCAAATAGGTATAAGGAAACAATGTCAGGGAGGGTGGTAGAGAAATTACAAGTTTGCTTCTGAGGGATGAATCTGCAGGTGACTATAGAAGGTCCAATGAAGATGTGCTACAGGAAGTCAACATGTTGGTCCATGGCTTAAGAGAGAGATAGAAACTAGAATTAAACATAGGGGTGCTTGTCATTGACCTCTCTATGGGGTGTCTGTGCATGTGTGTTGCTGCACTGCAAGGAGAATTGAGATATATGAATTTGTTTTAAATTTCAGAGGTACTTAATTTACTTCAAAGAAGATTTATTTAATTCATAGTATTTACTATCCTATCACTTGCTAATGAAATTGAAAGGGGGGAAAAATGCTACTAAATGTCATATCACAGCGATATGTAGCACAAATAATTAACCCTGAACAGAAATTTTACTAATATATTTCCTTCATGAAAAGTGAAACCATTTAAATTGCCTTAGTGTTTTAAAAATTACTGACTTAACATGTGTCATTGTGATTTTCTTACTAGCTGTTCTAGCGATAGGATATAAATTCTCCATGAACTTTGCCTTTCAGCTCTAATTCTTGCACATGATGATTAAACCAAAATGTTTTTCTTCATTCAACAAGAGTTATCTCTTTGGGGATTTTGTTAGTGATATTTACTAAGACACAAAACCCACTGACATTATTTAGTACTTTTGGAACATCTTGGTAGAGATGCTAATAAATTTTACCACCAGTTAAAAAATAGCCATCCAGCAGTATAACTTTGATTCCTAACTGTCCTAACCTCTCTTTTCACCTAAAAATGAATACTTGCACTGTTAGGCTCAAGTCAATGGAGTAATGGAATCTGGGAGACTCACATTGGTACTTGATAAGCAATGCATTAATCAAAAAACATGCTAGCCACTCAAGTAGCCACTTGAGTACTCCCTTGAGAAATATTTATTTAGGACAAAAAGTACCCCAGTTGCTTCCTGAAGATTAGTAAAGTAAGTTAGAACACTAGAAAATCTCTTCTATGTAAGACTCCAACCTTTCTTTATTGATAGAGTCACTTCCAAATCCTATTACTTCTTAATTCAATCCAATTAAACCCATATTTGTTTGAAACTTATTAAGTGCCTAACAGGATTCCCAACTGAACTCCATCATATACTTTTTTTAATAAAAGCCACGAAGACAATATATAATACATGTTTTGCATCTTTCCCTTGAAGTTATTTGGTCTCGATATAGTAGGAAATTGTTCTTCCCACCCTTATACTCTCCCCTTTACTGGGTTTACAGCTCGTGGTGATCAAACAGACTTGAATACAGGTAATGATTTTCTGGGATCAATATCACAAGCAGACAGTATTTTGGATCCACCAACTGGAAACTTAAAAGCAAAGAGGTGGTTGGGAAGAACCAAAACATGATAGATAAACAATGGCAGCTCCAGAATTTCCCTCTTGGAAAAACCCAGCAGAGGTGATCCAATATATAGAGGAGCTGGGGGCATCCAGTGAGCTTACACAGCAAGCACATGCGTTTCTCTCTGGTTATTTATTTGGAGTGGCTTGCGGAAACGAACTGGCAGAAATATTATGAAGCTAATAAAACACCCAACATATCCCCCACAACACCTAACATCAGAGGTTATGAAATAGTTACCCTACATATAACAAAAACAATGCTCTCTTTTAACTTCTAATTCACCACTTATTGAGACTTGGGATGTGGTATGATCATCCAGCCACAGATGGAAGATGAAAAATGGAGAACAAAACACCCAGTTGCAATTCTACAAGTGAACAATCTTTGTCTTCTCTTAGAATTCTACCAGTTGTGATCATCTGCCTTGACTGGCAAAATCTCTGAAAGAACACTGACCCAGGGACTCTGTGGACTCCTTTTGCCCTTACCAGAGTTGGGTTTTTAATACCCAAGGATTTTTATCTGACTACTACTGCTGTTCCTGTATTTTTCATCCATCTCAGTCTATTAGTATTTGCACAATCTTACATCTCGTAATAGAATAGGAGGTACTTCTATAAGCAGCAAAATGGAGATTTTTTTCGATCATATTTTGTGGAATTTTTAAATACTGTTTTTCATTTTCTGAATATATGTAGCATCTGTTCCTTGTAGAAGTTTTGGGGGATGGGGAGAAGGTAAAGAAAAGAGAGAGAGAAGTAACTGTGATAGGGAGTTGAACTATGAAACTCACTGGATAGTTATCCAATAGAAAGTATTTGGAAATCAAAGCTACTTTGGAGGGGAATAAGATGATGTCAATTCACAAACTTAAGTCAGGTTCCATCCCACTTCCACCATCTCTATCTAGATTTTGTGTTCCTGAATATCTAATTTGTAAGCGTTTAATTTTTTATTCAGATACACACACATACACTGCACAACAGTAATCTCATATTTCATAAATCTATTATATTAGTTTATATGCACTTATGTCCTTGAAATGTACCAACATTTGGGCTACTGTAAACTGACCTCTCATTCTGTGTTGCTCTGTGTGTCTGCTTCTTTTGTGTTTGTTTTTTGTCATCTACTCACAAATCCACTCTCAAGAGCTGGATACCTGTTCTGAGGGCCACTGCCCACACTGCCACCCCTGACTTCTGTCTCCTTTGCTATCAATTTGGATTACACAGATTGGCAGATCCATGTTCCAAGCCAGTCTCCAAATCTCTTCCACATCCTTATGCTTGACTATTCTGATTCTCTAAGTGGTTTCACTCTAGGGTTTCAGTAAACCTTCTGGTCTCTACTTTCTGCTCACTAGGAGATCCTCTTTATCCTGCTCTGATGTTTTTAAATTGGAGACAGTAGCTTCTGGAATGATGTTCCTTTTCAGACTCTCACTAGGGGCAAGACATTTTCTGTACAATAGTGTTTCTAAATTTCTCCTTTGAAAAATTTTCCTCTTATCCCAAGGACTTGGGATAAACAGTAAAAATTCTATGTTTAATATAGAAGCAGAGGAGGAAGAACAGCTTGCATTTTGACTGTTTTTTCTCCAACAACATGTTTAAAGTTTTAAAAATGTTTTTCTTGCCCTGCTACCTATCATTTATTCAAGACAGTAAAGCATATAGATCAAGAAATCAAATATTCAAAATGTTTGTCATCTACTCTCCATCGAATACAACAATATACATGCTTTATGTCTGCTATGCTCTAGATTTACCTACTTCTTCCAGATAAATCACCACGCAGATGATCTCTGTCTCGGACCTATCATGGTATCTTGAAATGTTTACTCACATTAACACTCAACTCTTGATTTCATGTCTCCAATGCCTCAGAAACATTCTCCATGTTACAAAAGCACTTCAAAATGTACTTGATAATATTATTTAAACTCCAGACATAATATCATTTAATATGTAACCTACTGCAGGTTGCGTACTCACACTCAAGTATTTGACACATCAAATATACACTTATTATAAACGATATCTATACACATACACACACAAAAGAAATATACATATAACTATATATGTAACTTCATTTTTTCTGCTTTCTCACAATTCCATAAACTGCATTCTCACAATTAAAACACCTTGACTGATTAAACACCTATTATATACTAATGCGCTAAACATTGGGGGGTGGGAGGCAGATATGCCTAGAAAAATTAAAATCTCTGCTCTTAGGAAGTTTCCGCTCTTGCTGGAGTCACATGATATAAATGAATAGACAGCTGAATTTATTTTCCCAAAAGACATAAAAACAACTACAGAAGAAACCATCTTTTAAAATGTTCTCTCTTTTGAGAAAAGACAGGTCAATTAATACTTGGACCTCAAGAAATATGTTGAATGATGACTACATATTCTTACATAACAAATTTGGTGGTTAGAATCTTTATTAATTGCTTCAGGGTCGGTTTTTCAATACAGGCTTTGAAGTCAAGCTCCACTACTTAAAAGCTGTGTGATCTTCTTCTCTGTGTCTTACTTTCCTCAGGCATAAAATGCGGATGATAATATTTACAACCTCATAGCATTGTAAAGATTACATGAGAGAATGCAAGAAAACATTTACAATAGCCTCTGACACATTGTAAACATTCGATAAATGTTCACTATTATCACGAGGATTATAATTTTGGATATCTTTCTAAGAATGAGACTGTTTACTGGTGTCAGGTATCCCACAAGGAAGCCACTCACAAGTCACTTCCAACTTCATCTAAGATATACATGAGTAAGATTTCATAGATTCTCATATAAAATCAACACTTATAAGTTCACATTCCACTGTGACACAAAGACCTGTATTCAATTATAGAATTTCTTACATTTTTAAGATAAAAAAAACTCATTTTGTCCAGAGATTATTTTTAAGATAAAAAAACTCATTTTGTCACAAACATTATTTGTCAATGGAGACAGAGTCAAGCATTTAACAAATTAACATTGTTAGGGCTCTATGAACTATTTTTTCATCTCCTTTCCATTCACAGATCATTCAATAGCAGGTAATGAGAAATAAATTTCATCACAGTTCCAAATAACTGGAGAAAAAAGAGTAAAACTGAAAAGCACATTGAAGCAATTACAAAACAGAACAATTTTAATTACTGATCCTGTTTATTTTTTATATAGCTTTAGAGAAGGCAGACACAACCTGCAGCATGCAAAAACTACCCAAAAGCAACCTAAGACTTGCATTTGCTCAACTTAAAGAAGTTTAGTACACATTGAAAGTGATTCACTCTGCTTGAGAGAAATGGAATGACCTGTCTTGATTCTACAGCCACCAGATTATCCACCAAATGGAGTAAACAGGGTTATACACTACAAATGCAAATAGCAGGAGGAAATTTACTTTCTTATTTCTTTCTCTTTTCTAAAAACTTAGATTTGGAGTTGCCACTAAGAAATCTGCTTAGAAGATTCATCAAATTCTCCTAATGCTGCTTTCTGCCATAGCCTGGTGACCCTGAATCTCATGCACAAACTCAGTTCTATATAATAATCAGATACACATTTCATCCTTGCACCTGTACCCATCTCCCAACAAGTCAATTCCATGTACTGGTTTCAACACGATTACATTATTGACATTTCTCAGCTGAAAGGCTCCTGCAAATACCATCCAATTTTCTAGCTCTTTTTGAAAAGATCAAAAGATACACCTTGCATAGTAGACAAGAATTTACACTGATGGCTGTCTTTTGTCTTGAATACCAATGCTGCTGGCAGTGTTTGTCAGGAGCTAAAGGTAAGTCTCTATGCTAACTAACTACATTCAGTCAACTACAATGACTTTTACTGGACATAAAATATGTTTGTGCTTGTGAATGCTTTTTAAGCTTGAACAAACTTGAGGCAGTGATCTTCAAGGCCACCTAATTAGGGAAGTTGGCAATCAAATAAGAAAACTTGCCCTTGGAAATCAAATGTATGTCATGCCTGAAAGGGAAATGCCTTCTTCACTGGATCATGGTTCACATTTATGGATGAATCTGCTATTACAGGCACAAAGACAGAAGCTGTTTGCAACAGTTCTTGCTAGAAACCTTGTTCAAGGAAATTATCTTGAACTCTTGCTCTACTGGAGACAAAAGGAGTAAGTTATATTTCACAATGTATTGCTTAAAGTCTCAAGTTTCTTTTAATGAGCTAGAGGATTAACTATAAATTCACCTAAGAGGATGGTGTTATTTCATCCAGCTTCAATTACTATTTTCCAACAAATAAGGACCAACACTCTTTCTATATATCTGATCTGTCTGCCAAGCCCGGGCTTATGGCAACTGGCTTGAGGACATTTCCACCTGTATATATTTCAGTTACAAGTGCAGAATTAAAAGCATTTTCTTCCCCTTCAAACCAGCTCTTGCTCATGGCATCTCTATTTTTAAAAAAACACCACCATTCTCTCAGTCCCCTGTATTCAATATCACTGACCTGGAATCCTTGCCTTTGGTTGATCCCTAACCCAACCACTGCCCAGTTCTATTTCTTATATCTCAACGTTTCTCTCCTCAGTATTTCTCATATCCATCCCTAATTTCCTTTCTGTTTCTCTCCCCCGATAACCTCCAGCACCACTTTATCCCAGGTACCTCACTATTTTCATAATGCACTGCTACAACTATCTCCCTTTTTCCCATCTCTCACACCAGGCTACATTCTCTAAATTGTTGCACTTTTAGCTGCTTAGAGCATAGTTCTAAGTATACCACTTCTCTGCTCAAAGACTTTCAAAACAGTCCAGGACTTCGAGAGTTAAGGAACACTACACATCTTGAACTGACTTCCAGTGACATGCCTGTCTGCCTACACTCCAAACACCACAACTGGTGATCTCCTGATGTCAGTTCATTTGCTCATCTGATGCTGCCGCCTAAATGTGTAACCGACCTTCTTTTCTTCTTTACCTCCAAAAACTTTAATCCTTTAAGGCTGATCTAAAGGCTGCCTTTTCCTTGAAAACCCTTCCCAATTTGCCCAAATTAATATATCGGCCCTCCCTTGAGTCTATTACTTTGTTTATGTCACATCACATTTTACCTTGTATCATAGCTGTTCTTGCTCAATTGCCCTAGTATGGTCACAGACACCATTCCCTTTTTAGTAACAGTCACACATTTCTGCTGAAATTGGCCTTTTATCTCCTGAAAATACTTTTATCTTGAGAATAAGTGTTTATGCCAACTTGAACTATGAAGGAGAAAAAAAGAAGAAAAAGGAGAAAAATAGAAGAAGAATGTTAATATTTATCAAGATAAAAATACCAGTTGCTCATTTTTTGAAGACAATGAATTGCCTCTGCTTCCTGTAATCAACCTGAGGCCAGGTGTCATGATGAACAACTCTTTACAGCTCCTGCAGCATCCACAGCTTTATGAACAAAAGAGCTGTTCAAGAATTATTTTATTAATTTGTTGAATGGAATATAACTGTTTTCATTATTTTTTTAGTTGATAAAAACAGGAATTTATCTTTCCTGAAAGTTTCCACCTGCTTCTTAAGGTTCCCATCTCAGGTCCACTTGCTCTTCACATCATTTCACACACACACCCTAATGGCTGGACACAGAAAAACTAGTGTAGACCTAAATGTCTTCAAATTCTTTATTCTAAACCAAGTTTGGTTATTTAACATAGAACATACATTTGAGTTTTCACTTCCTGTTTTAAATCCCACTGACAGAAACACCTCTGATTGTGACTGGCCTTTTAAGTTGCATTAAGCTTCTAATGGTAAACAAACCCTGAGAGTCCCAGTTCTCTTCGAACTACTCAGTTACAATTCGGTATGTCACAGAGTATTCCAAGTCACCATTCTGCCACTCGATTCACACAACCAAATGTGTCAAACCTGGAACCTTAAACTTAAATCTCTGGGATGTAAACCAATGGTCAATGCAAACATGCTTTGAATAAAGGCGAAGGGTTTGACTTAGGAGTCTAGTTTCTCAGTTATTTTCTAATTTTTAGAAAAAGAGATCACAATACAATAAATCTGGTTCACCAAATCAGTTCCTTGGAAAACATCAAAAGTTCCATTCATTTCTCCTCAAATTATCCACCAAGAAACACTCCTTTGTGACTAAAAGCTATTACTTGACAAAAATATTCTTTCTTTGTAAAGACGTTATGAATTTTGTTAGAGACAGATGAGAAGGCGCTGCAAGAAAAGGGAGGATGGTGAATATTTACGTTAGAAGAGCCAAGAGGGAACACTATCAAAATGAAAATGGCAGGGACATTAAATATAACGGTAGAGTTTTCCACCCAAGTTACCTATAGCATTTAGGTGAGTAATCACTCACAAAACAAACAAACAAACAAACAGAAGATGACCCAGAGCCTGACACTCTGCAGAACTGCATAAATCTAGGAGTCCTAAAAATGCCAGTAATATACTAACATAAAACAAGCAATTATTCTTCATTTATCCAGAGGCTTATTTTTGAACACTGAATGCCAGGCACTGTTCTGACACTGCTTGGAAGAGAGTGTAATGAGAGGAACAAATAAATAAACCAATTATTTGGTGAGAGGTTGTTAAGTTCTCTGATGGTGTCTACACTTGGTGCTAGGAACATCAGGCACCACATGTTCCTGATCATTATCTCAATGGCTTCACTGAGACCCAGTGTTAGTTGTCCTTTCTGGATATTCTTCCCCATCATGAGGCCCAATATTGGAGCATTTCAGAACTCATTTTTCTCTAGTTACTCATACTTTGGGTGATCTCACCCAGCCCCATGGTTTTATATACCACCTTATGCTAATGGCTTCCAAGTGTATAATTCTAGCCCCAATCTCTACTCTCCAGACATGTATATCCAAATCTTTCCTTGTACTTCTAAAAGCATCGCTAGCCAGATTCTTGATGTCCAATCCCTTTAAGAAATCTCCGCTACTTTCTGTTTTCTCTTTTGTAGTAAAAGGCACTCCCATTCATTCTTCTCTGATCTCACATCCATGCAAAATATACCAGCAAATAGTAATTTAAAATATATATCTAGGTTCTTTTGTGTCGGGACTTGGGAGTTGTTCCTGGGTGGTCGGAACAATGGTGCTCGGTGTAAGGGAGTTGATATATGAATATGTTGAGTGAGGGGTCACTGTCTATCCTTTGAAAGAAGCGAGTTTTCTCTGACGCTCCTAAGCCAGTGACCATTTCTGCCTAGTACTACAAGATTTACTTGGCTGTTGAATGGAAAACTGGTGATCAGAAAAAGTTCTTCCTTTTTTTATGAACTTGGAAAGAAAATATGCAGATCAAAATTGATTATATTTATTTTTAATTGTGCAAATAGATTCTGAACCAACATCAAGTCTAGATTAACGTATCCATAAGATTCAAGCCATTTATATTTAATCATGTCACACTGCCCTAGAGAATCACAACCTGTTAAACAGTAGATAAAACTTACTAGACCTATTGCTAGGAATGCATATCAAACTATTTTTCAGTCAACTAGCCTTGTAATCAAATTTCCCAATGAATATCTTGTCTTTGGTCACCTGTTTGAATTTAAAACACGTGTAATTAAAGTTGAGTGAAAGTTAAAAAGAAATAAAATATATATCCAATATCCCACCATTGGTTAACACCTTTGCCTGAGTTGCCCTATCCCAAGCCACCCTCATTTCTTGCCTAAATCACTTCTCAAACTTGAAAGTTTGTGCAAATCACCAGGGGATATGCTGCAGCAGGTCTTGAGTGGAGCTTGAGAGTCTTCATTTCTAAGAAAGTCCAGGCGATGCTGATGCTGCTTATACAGAGACCACACTCTGAGTAAGTAGCAGGGAACCAGAGACTACTGCAAGATCTTCCTGTCTTCTTCATTCCTACTCTTCCTCCCTTAGTTTACTCATCACACAACAATCAGAGCAACTGTATTTATGATGTAAACCTGTTTAAGAATATCCTTTGCTCAACCTTCTGAAGGCTTGCTATATCACTTACAATAAAGTCTAAAGGTTCAATCAAGCCTTCAAAGTTCTATAAAATCCAGCACTTATTTACCTCTATGAATTCACCTTATTCCACTCCTTCCCTCACTCCAGTCCAGACAAATTGGTTCCTTGCTGACTTTCAAAAATGCTAAGCACACTCCTGCCTCAGGCCTTTTGAATATTATGCTCCCTGTATCTGGAATATTCTTTCCTCAGACATCCACATGAACTGTTCAGTTACTTTCTTTATGTCTTTGGTCAGTCTCTCAGTGAGCTCTACCATGACCATTCTATATAAAGCTGGGCAAGCAGCATACATAGATAGGCAGATGCGTATATACTTTCCAGATCCTCCCTTGCTATAGTCATCTCCCTGTCATCGCTACTAAATATTTAAATAGCCTACTAAATATTTATCTGCTTATCATGTTTCTCTTCTTAGATCTGAGATTTCCACAGAAGGCAGGGGCTCTATGTTAGTTAGCTTTTCAGGCATTCTGTAAATATTTATTAAATAAAAGAATATACTTTTGAGTATGATGTAAACTAATTAATTTTAAAAGATATTCATTCATAAGCACGTACTATAGGATATCATTTTTGTCAAGCTCCCTTGACAAATGCTTTAATTATATAATGAGACTTAAGCATACTCTAAAACATGCCAGTGAATGAATTTCAGCATGGCACTTTCAGCAAACACAGTAACAAACACTTTTCCTCTAAAGAAATACTTTATTTTTCACTTTGCTTCTGTTGGAGCTGGAGTTGAGGACTATGACCCTGTTGAGACTAACTCTTTTGTGTGAGGTGTATCTAATTCAAGAAAAGCTAATTTAATGATTACAGAATAAGGTTTGATATCAGTCCAAGATCACTGAAATATAAACCTCAGTTTCTCCAATTATTAAATAGGTAAAACAGCATTACTTCGGAGAGCTGTTTTCAGAAATAAATTTGATAAGCTAAGCACTTGGTTCGGTACCAACCAAGAGTAAAGATAAAAGAGCAAACAAATATGTATAGAAATTTGTGTCAATTATGAAACTTTTCATGGAAGCTTCGAGTTCAACAAATTCTATGCAGACAAAAAAAAAAGTTTACAAAATATAAATTGTCAGAATTCACTAAGCTAAATAATATCTCAACTGTTTGAAATGCTAGGTACTTTGTTTCAAAAACTATAAATTACTATAATCTAAATAACCTTAATTAATCACCAATGCTGCATTATTAACATTAATTTGTTAAGTGTATAGTGCTCAATATTAAAAATCATAAAATTTTGTGAGTAAAATTTTATTGGAACACCACCATACCCATTATTTTTAAAAATAATTTATTTCTTTTTCTTTTCTTTTTTTTTTTTTAATGAGGCAACCTTTGCTTGACCTCACAGATTGCAAGGACCTTGTCAGCTTACAATCTCTTATTTTTTTATTTTTTTTATTTTTTATACCTACAGCACCTGGTCTTCCTAGGTGGTCTCCCATCCAAGTACTAACCAGGCCCAACCCTGCTTAGCTTCCGAGATCAGACGGGATTGGGCTTGTTCAGGGTAGCATGGCCATAGACTAAAAATAACTTACTGAAGTGAAATTCATATATCATAAAATCAACTATTTTTAAGTGCACAATTCAGTGGCATTTAGTACATTCACAATGTTGTGCAAACACCACCTCTATCTAGTTTCAAAATATTTTCATCACGCTAAAAGGAAATTGCATACTCATTGAACAGTTACTGCCCATTTCCACCTCCCTTGACCCTTGGCTACTACCAGCTTACTTTATGTCCCTATGGATTTATTTATTTGTGATATTTCATATGAATGGAATCACATAATATGTACCCTTTTGTGTCTGGCTTCTTTTGTTCAGCACAATGTTTTCGAGGTTAATTCACATCTTAGCACCTATCAGTAATCCATTTTTTTTTTATAGCCAAATAATATTCCATCGAATGGGTACACCATACAATTGGCTTATCCATTCATCCACTGATGGATACTTCGGTCATTTCCACCTTTTGGCTACCTGAATTGTGCTGCTCTGAATACATGTGTACATGCTCACGTTCAAGTATCTGTTTTGAACTCTTTTAGGTATGTATCTAGGAGCGGAATTTCAGGGTCATATTTTAATTCTATATTTAACTTTTGGAGAAACAGTCAAATAAAAATAAGTTTTTGAGGCACAAATGAGTATTACTATCAGTCATAGTTGCCTCAGAGATACATGTTTTTGAAAGTAAAGTATTGCACAGTCCTGAAGCAAATAATTGCATATTAAGTCTGTCTTGTCTCAATCTCTGCATAAATGTATATACAAAATTAATATTCTTATAAAAGAACTCAACAAATGAAAATCCAGAGTATTAATAATAATCCTGTGAGGCACACTTGGTATTTCTGAATTGAAGCAGAGTTATTAACACTGTGGCTTGGTGTTTCTAGAGTCTGAGAACATATAAACCAGTCATGGACAAATAACCTAACCCTGGAAACCTAAAATGTCAGTTTCTTTATCTGCAAAAGTATGATGAATCTATAATTCTACAGCCTTAGTTTAAAATGGATGTTCTTTTAGTCAGATGGCTGTGAAATATGAATGAAGAATTAATTATTGTCATCTAAATGTAAACACACATTGTTTAAGAAAAGAAAATGTGGATAACAACTATTTTTGATAACTGAAATATATCTAAGAAAGTAACTTTAAAATAATCTTTTTTAATAGTGAGCATCCAATTTTCAAGGTAGTAAAATATTTTTTTAAAAACATTGTCTTACAAACATTATTATATAATTATATAATAGATTATGATTCATCTTATATTTTTATTTTATAGCAAAATGCCTAACAATCACTGGGACTATGATAATATTAGTCTAACTGCAACCATTATTATGAACACAGTAAAATTGATATTCTGCCTGTTAGGAATACGACTTGCTGTTTTTCAGATTAGTTTAACATAGTTGCATTTGAAGTTTTATAAGGTATAATAACAAAGTTTTATGTAGAAAACATCTTTTTACTTTCTATATGCAATTGTGCCACCACCATATATTCCATTAAGACATATGTTTATTATTGATATGCTCTACCTTATCATAAAGAAGTTCCTGATCCAAATTTCTAGGATTTGGCTACATTTTAGATTTCATTTACTGCTATCTATTTGTGCCTCTAAAAATGTGTCTTCATAATTGTGTGTATGCATGTGATTTTGTGTCTTCATTTGAAAAGTAATAAAAAGAATATAGTAAACATAACTCACAAATCAATGGGGCACATCTTACCTAATGGATTCATTCAAAGTCAATGTGATGGACATGGCTATAAAGGTGGCTTAACATCTTCTTAATACTTGTTTTAGTCTTTCTTGTGAAGTTTAAAGCTGAAACGTATAAATATATTTCATTCTACTTGAGATTTTTCTGGGTCTTAATATAAAATATTCTACAGTGCAGCTGTGATTAGTATAGATTACAGTGAGAAATGAACTAGTAAAATTCTGAAGATGATGGAACATTTTAGATCCTAAGGTCAAGAACCATGTTGATATACTAAAAATAGTGTAGGTCAGTGCTTTGTAATTATATATCCAAGAAAATCACTATGTGAATTTAAGAGTGTACTTTAAAAACATTAACCAAAAATGCTAATTGTGTCATAGTTATTAAGACTTTTGAAGATTTATTTATTTTAAAACAAAAATGAATCAATTATGTTATACACTTAAGTTCTAATTCACTGGACTTAGCCTATTTCCTCATCTAGAAAATGATCAGTTGGAATAAACACTCTCATAAGGTTCTTAAAATTAAAAAAAGAAAGAGAAAAAGCACTATAGGACATAAAATTACAATAATATGTTAATTAACTTTTTTCTATCAGTTAGCATTTAACCCTATAATTGACATAAATTGCATACTTAACTAATGGTTATTGAATTTGAGTCACTAATTAATACTTATTTTATATTAGCTTGAATTCAAGTCACTTCAATTTTTGGAACAAAAATATTTGCAATATATTAGTATAAAGGAGGAAAAATTAAAACTGCTGTCTGATTCAAGGAACATTAATATTAAGATGAGAAGGAAAAAGAAAAGTCATTCAATTTAAAATACTTATTTTTCTGCATAAACATAAGAAGTATCTTTTAATACTAATGTAAGTATTCTTAAAAGATTGGTATATAGCAAAGCATATACCAATGCTGAAACTTTCTAAACATGTTCCCTTGAAAGTTTTAAAATTTGGCATCCTTCTAGATCAAATGTATCAGTATAGTCTATGGCCATGCCACCCTGAACAATCCCGATCCTGTCCGATCTCGGAAGCTAAGCAGGGTTGGGCCTGGTTAGTACTTGGATGGGAGACCACCTAGGAAGACCAGGTGCTGTAGGTGTAAAAATTTAAAAAATAAGGGATTGTAAGATGACAAGGTCCTCATAATCTGTGGGATCAACCAAGGGTTGCCTCGCCTAAAAAAAAATATATCAGTATAAATAGCCGCCCTGGCAAATTAATCATACACAGAATTAAAATAATTATTTAAAGAAAAATATTAAAATATTAAAATAATCATCCTAGATGTTTTTCTAAGGCATTATACATTTTTAAAACTCAATATTTAGTGTAGTCTGCAGAAAAAGAACCAATCTATTTCATGAATAAGGCTCTTTAGCATTTGTGCATAAAACAAAATCAATTTTAGTCTTTAAAACAGGGCAGATTCTTGAAAATCTCATTCAGATCATATTTGTCAGTGGCACAATGTAGTAACTTTTATGAGGGAAAAAAATCCTAATATGTTTTGGGAGACTGCAAAGATCAACACTCTCCCTAAATTTTGCCAAAAGATTCAAATAACTTAAATCAGCTCCTAAATTGAAAACAATTATCAATGAATATTAGCTAGGATTTTATTCATTTCTCCTCTGAACTAATAAAAACTCAAATTATGTTAATGTCAAGAATATAACATATAGAGCAAACATAGTGTCACATCTCAGTACATTACTCCACCAAGGACTCAGTCACTGCAAAATTGAAGCTAATGCTTTGATGGTGACTGACTGGAAGCAAATTGAAGCTGAATAAATTATTTCAGACACAAAACAGTAACATTAGTGACCTACATATTCTCCATAGAGGAAAAAAATCTTCCCATGTTTCTGACTCTACTCTTTTATACTAAGCCTAAGGGAGAAAATAAAAGACCAAACTAAGAAGAAATGTGATTCTATCTTATATTCATTTAATTTCTATGAGTTTTCTTTGCTTGCTAAAGGAAACAAACAAACAAAAAAGTTATCATGACAGAATGTTTTATCCAACCAAGATCTGGTTTAACTTTACATATTTTGTAGTCTATCAAAAATATCACTAAAAGAAAAAAATATTTTCTGAAATACTTTGATCAGAAATGGAAGAAGCAGTTTTCATTTCTGAAATTGTTTCTGGGTACCACAGGACAAAATGCATCCGATCATGTGAACATCACCAATTTTTAGTGCCTGACACTTTAATCAGAAGTGGTGTCACAATTAACCTCATATTCTACATTTGTGAACAAAATCTTTACCAACAAATAAATAATGCAAGTAAGATGCCAGGAGGATTAGAAAGGCTAAACAATGAGGTATTGAAAATGAAGCATACAACTACTACCTAATTATAAATGGTTTCTGTTACAAAAATTCACCATTTACTTGACAAAACATTCAAGAAGTTTTTTTTTTTAATTCTAAAACTTAACTTTCTTTAGTTTATAATGATGCGTCTCTAATAATGTTGAGATTTTACATTTACTTGCAACTAGAAGAACCGCAGACTTCTCATATTGACCAATCAGCACCTACAAATTGAAGAATAAATCACCAGAACTCTTGATTCACCTTCTTGAGCCCATAATCCAATTTCCCTTTTTGTATCATACACAGAAGAGAGTTCACAAAATTATGGTATATTAAAAAGCATTGAGAAAGAAAAAAAAAACAGTTCAATGTTCAAAGAAGTTGTGCAAAGTTTGTATTAAATAATCAAAGGATTTTACAACTGCAGGGCAGTTGTGCATCCTGTAGAGAAGAGCCTGCAGCTCCCTCTATGCTAGTTTATTCATGGGACCTTGCTTTTGCATGCTGTATCTCAGTATGGCTCATGTTTCATAAAAGCCCTGGAAGATCTGCCCTACTGTCCTCCCAGTGAAGTTTCTGGTAGGTCTCAATCACTGAACATTTACAACTTTCATATAATCATCTCCCTCTGGAGTGAGCAACAGGTGGGCTTGAGTCGGGATCACAGAGCTAAAAAATAAAGATCAAAGGTTCCAGGCTGCAGGATATAATGCAAGTGCATCATTAAAAGAGAAAAGGAAGTAGAAGAAGAAAGGAAATCTCTAATGCTTGGCAGCACTTCTATTAGGGTGGCCACTGATATGGAAGAGCAGCAGATTCTAGGTTGGGATACCCCCAGTATTCAGTATGCATTGTCCCTCATCCTTCACAAGACAAAAAAACAACTGAGAGCGTTTCTTGTTCACTATAATACTGAAGACAATGTTAAAATCCTTTCTCTTACCATGTTTTATAGTGGGATTATGCATTCACATTAGAAAGTATTTTCTAATGCATTTGCAATACCTTGAAACATCAGGAATACAACTAAACTTAAAAAATATGTCACCACAGAACTTGAAGATGGTCAAGCATGATAAAATTATTCCTTCCTGAACCAGTTCCATCAGCATAAAGTCTAAACATAAAAGAGTTATTTTGTCTAATGCAATATAAAGCCATTTGTTAGTTGAGTATTAAAGAATTCACTTTGTTCACACATATTTTCATAAAAAGTTGATGTGTACTCTACTTTCATTCATTTGATGCTTCCGTAAATCCTCTTCCCTACATGTTGAAAAAGAATGTCACCAAGTGAGTGATATTTTCTATCTATGTCATTTTGTCCCTTTTTAGACACTATACTTATCACCAGTGAAAAAATTAGGGTAACAAATCAACTTCAATCTATTAGAGTTGATCGGCTCTAGAAGAATCAATAATCGGTAATGGTCTTGTTCTGGGTCTGTGAGGCAGGCTGCAAGTTTTTAGCTAAAGTGTCAAAACTCATAATGGCACCCAGTTTTATGGATTTGGTTTCTAAGTTTAACACTGGTTTTCATTATAACTTTGAATGAGACATTTACTACATATTTGTTGATTTTAATATCTGAAATAAAGATCATTACTAGTATGTTAAATGACAGTATTAAAATGGGTTTTTTTAGGAGTTATCCTGGAAAATACTAAAATGCACATGGCAAAAAATAAGTCCTTCCCAAAGCTGTATTTATGACATCACTAAACATACCTACATAATGTTATACACAATACAGAAATAAATTTCAACATGGCAGTGCCTGAACTTTTCATGACAAGTAAAATCAAACTACGTAGCAAAAAACCATGTGGAATTCTTATGGTAGATTTAATTTCTATTTTCAGTCCACTATTTTAGTCATATATATATATATATATATCTTTCCTCATTTTATCCTAATCCAGTAAAACATACATTCCTGTATTTATTTAATCCATCCAAACTTATTCATACACTAACTTAGGCACAGAACAATGAAGAGGAACAAGATCTATGTTTTACTCTTGGGAAGGCGGGTGGAGTGTTCACAAAAGGCAAAAATGTAATTCTTAGTACTCATAAAGTTGCAGGGTACCTTTTTGTATCCTAACGGTCCTGTGTACACTTAAGGCTGAGGTGACTATGACAATAGGGATTTTACAGCATGGACAAGCTAACAAATGTGCTTCTTCAGTTTTCCTGGGCACACCTGGAGTCTTCTCTATACATCTATTGATTTCTTAAGGGCTAGGAAGGATCTGGGCAATTATAAAGAGGAAACAATTATTAATTGATTTAGCTTTACATTAACCCACTTATGCTTTGCTGCTCTACCTGCCCAATCGCTCAAATTAGATTCTTTAAAAAGTGCATGAACATAAATGGACATTGTAGATGTCAGATTGGGTGTGTTTCATTCTTCAACCCTTCACCTTCTTTTTAAAACTTAATGAAAAAAAAAAAATTAACTGCAGTACTGTGACCACAAAGCACTTTTATCTATAGTGATTTACTTAGCAACAATTCGGCTTCATTTGTATGACACTAAAAGCAGTCATCCCATAAGGCTTTCTTAATCAACTAGCCCAGCAGCTTTTAATAAAGAGATTAACTACAGAATTTTAAAAGGGCATGCTGGTCAGTCCATTCTTATAAATTCCACATGAACCAGTCTTGCAAACTATGGTGAACTTTTCTTTACCTCACTGAAGAATTCTCTTACATCTTCAGATCTCGGCAAACATACCAGATAAATGCATAACAAGCTTTTATTCTTCAAGACATCTTACACCAGAACATTACTTTAGAATCATGCATGGTGTGGCCACATTCAGCAAAAGGTAGGCTTATGATAAACACTATCTGAAAGAATTTAATTTCTAAAATACTAAAAGAGTTTAATTTCCTCATAGGCTAATTTTACCCTCAAAAGGCCCTGTTGAACGTATTATGGATTCTGTGTTTTTTAAAGCTCCAGTGAATTAGTTTGCTCTTTTTTTTTCTACAAGTGATGCGAATATGTTATAAAACCTATTTATATTATTATATTAATAATAATAATCTTAAGGAAGGAGTATCTACATGCAGTTTTGAAAATTCTAATTTTCATTCATTCATATCATTTAATGTATTTGGTATGAGATGCTTTTTTCAGTACTTGACATGTAGAGTAGGCTCAGTTCCTCTGCTATTATTAAACAATGGTGAAATATTGGACAGTGGGGCAAACTAACAACATCAGCAGCAATAACATCAATAATAACTATGAATAACCACAGTAACAAGTGCACACAATGTGTCGTGTATTTGCTAGCTTCTTCACACACATTACCTCATGGATTCCTCTCAACAATCCTATGAAATGGTTTTGCTTTCAATATGCAAGTGAGGATGTAAGGCCAAAGAGACTAAATAGCTGGCCTAAGGTCACACAAGTAGTAAAGGGCAAACAGCTGGGAGTCCAGGTCTATCTCCAGACTCAATGCTCTGAAAACCAATGGCCCTAAAACATTTTGATCACATATCCCTATCAGTGAAATCACTTGAGCATGTGACATCAATGGATGCATTTTTATAAACTATGTTCATATCCTATAATATAAATATTTCACGCATATTTAAAAATAGGAATAAAAAAGCATAATGTCAACATAAATGTAATGAGATAGCTTATACATCCCCCACCCCCGGCGGGGGGGTATATACACTCTACTTTAAAGTTACTGCTTCTAGTATAAAACAAGTAAAGGTCTTTATAACTTTTCCCAAATTTCTAGAAAATAAGCTTTTATGATAAATGAAATAAATCGGTTAATCATTAACACGTAGAATGTAAATGTGGCAATTCAGTAGTAATTCTGAGTGATGCTGTTGGTCACTTGGCTCATTCAGTTGAAAGTCAGTGGTGGCAACCAGAGAGCAATGAGGTGAAAACACCATACAAAAAGGCTTAGAGATTGTCAAACTGTTATAGTCCCAGCAATTACTGAATTAAATGGTCCCATTCAAAAGTGGGAATAGGAAGTGGGAAAGTAGCCAAAAATGGGGGAGCAGGCTCTATAAAGAATAAGCTATAACATGGATCAAGAAGGCAAGGTTATGGAGAAGGTAATGGAGCTCAAAAAAGATATAACCTACTTTATTGATGAAACCAGAGACCTGGAAAATAGGGACTGTCAGGCTAATCTTAGATTAACTGGCTTTCCTCGAGGGATATAAGGAAGAAAACACCTGAAAAGCTTTGAAGAATTCAAAGGGAAACAATATAATCCAAGAGAAAGCATGCCCTAGGATGTCCACTGGGGCTTTCTAACAGCAGCCCTGCTGAAGATACACCTGGCCTCTCCCCAGCGCAGCCCACTGCAGGCATTCCCTTCTTTGTATTTATTATCCACTCAAAAAACAAAGAGGCTGGACCACTTTAACCACAGAAGAACAACAAAGATTAAAACTCAGAATAGCCTTGATAGCAGCATGATCCCTTCCGGGGTGGGAAGTAGGAACTGCAGAAGCATGCCTCTGACTTGCTTATTTCAAAACTTGCCCTGAGATGTTTTTGATTTTTTTCATTTTTGTTTTTGGTTTTTTTTTTTTCCCTTGCTGCTTATCATTAGATGATAGGTAGATACTGAAAATTCAGTTAAAGTCATCAAACCCTAATTGGCAACATCCTATATGTATAGTACTGCTGGAACCAGAAAGAATCTGAAAAGTATACAGGGAAGAGGCAATAAAATTCTTAAGATGTATAGCTAGAACAAGAGGTAAGAAGTAAAATATCAAAGGAGAGGAACAAACAAATTATTGGGAGATGAAAGAATGGTGCATTAAGCAGGCATTTGAAATGAGTATAAGTTATGACAGGCAGAGGTTAAGGGGCGAAAAGATATTTCCGATCAAAAAGAGCCCAAAGAGCAAAGATGCAAAAGGCAAAAACAAAGAGTTCGTTAAGGAAATGTCAAGTAGTCCAGTTCAACTAGCATGGAGAGATTTTCTTAGAGATTAAGAAATGATAATCCTATGGGAGTTCCTGGGTTGTCATCGTGAGGGTGCTGGGCTGAGTAGTTTGAGGGCAATGAAGAAGGCATCTTTGAGTTATAAAATCAAGATGATGCAAAAAGGGGAAAATGCAAGAAAGCGTATGTTGGCTTTACAATCACCTGAGTACTTCAGTAACAGGCAGGTATCATAGTTCTAGAATAATTGTCACTTACATTGGTACAAATTAACAATGTTACTGGTGAATATATGAGGCACCCTAAATCAATTATGAAGCACTGGGCATTTGCAATCAGAAATTTCAATGCTCACAGGCTCAATGGTCTCTAGCCAGAAACCAAACAGATGGGACCCTCTGCAAGCACAGGGAACACATGGGAGTCAGCCAATCTAAATGAATGTGTTAAACTTGATCCACATGCTTTATCTCCTTTAGTTTGCCAGCCAAACTATTCCAGGTTATGTAAATGAACTGTCTTATCTTTGTAAAACCTTGCACTATTTTGGAAATTTATACTTGTGTAGGTCAAATGTTGGCCAGTAGTAGAGAAGAGTTATCATTATTTCACCGAACTAAGGAACAACAAACAACAGATATATTTATTTTTTAACGGATTAAGTAAATGTAAGGGAGCCCTGCAAAAAAAAAAAAAAATATAGTATCATTGACTGACTGGTATCTAGATTATTCCTTCACATTTATGTAAAAAAATGGCTACTGAGATTAAAGAAAAGAGATAAGACATTTTTAAGACTTTCCTCACATACCTCAAACTGCATGATTGTACCTCAATATAGGAATATCAATTGATGAACTCCAATGTTCATTTATATAAAAGCAATACCTTGAATCCACTGTCCACCCAGCATGAGGAATCCACTTTAAAATGCGTCAAAATCACCACTTCTCATAAAGACCATGATGAGACCTGCGTGTCTCCAGCATCATCCCAAGTAATCAAGCTGCCATTCTTCTGCTACAGCTAACCAAACTTTCTATTCCTTGAGCAAACCAAACACTCTCTTATCTCAGGATCTTTGCATTCCTTCCACCAGCTGAAATGAGCCTTTTGCATGGCTGCCTCCTTCTCACTCCTCAGCTCTCAGTTGACTGTACCAACTCCTCAATGGTATCCTTCAGCACATTGCTTTGCACATTGTATCATTTAAAAATGTCTTATTTCTCTTATTCATTTATTTAATTATAAGTTGTCAGCCTTCCTCAAGTAGAATATAAAAACCATAAAAGTAGGGACTTTGTCCTTAACATTGTTTCTCAAGAGCCTTGAAAAATGCTCAAAACACATAAGACATGTAAATAAATATTTGTTTTTGAATGAATTATTAACTAACCCACATATCATATTTACCCAATAAACATTTTCACTGAATTATCTTATTCTAATGTCCCGATAGATATTTTAATCAATTTATTCTTTTGAATTATTACTGCTTTCAAAGGTATTTTTTTAAACTCCTAATTTCAAAAATTGAGAAGAGGGGAGTTTTATTAAGAGAAGCCTATATTTGACTAAAATATTATTTCTTTGAGTATGAAGGACACTCTGATAGTCATTTTAAGCCCAGTAAAAATCAGAAGCAGCTGAAACAAATGAACAAACAAGACAAACAAATATGAACTTGCAAAGCCTTTTTATTGAGCATTATGCAAAACTGAACACTCCTACAAGCTCTGAAACTTATTCCACCTCTGACTGCCAATTCAATTGCCAGTTCCCGGCCCTGGGGAAGGCAGTGGAGTTAGAATTGGAATATAAGAAGCAAGGTCAGAGCCTTCCTGCCTGGAGCTTCTGGTCTACTCAGGAGAAAGATGATAAATAAGTACCCAATGAGAGGTCTGTGTCTGCCAGAAGATAAAACAAAACACACATAAACATAGATTAAGCACTGGGTAAACCAGAAGGTGCTATATGAATGTGGGTGAATGTGGAGTTTCTTTTTGGAATATGGTGTCTATTTCCATATGCAGAAGATAGAAAGACAGAGAATTGTGATCATGAGAGATTCTCAAAATATAGAATATGGGAACCGGTGGCATGACCCAATGTTCATGAGAATAATCAGTAGAAATATTAACATGGCTCCAGATATTTAAAAGACTATCTGGCAGAAAAGGAATAGATTCATTCTGTGCCATCTTAAGAGATCAGAACTAGGAACCAGTGAATATAATGAGTCACTTTGCTAGGTATAAAGAATTTTTAAATGATTCTCCAAGTGTAATGGGCTATTTCCAAAAGATAATGAATGAACTATTCATCACTGGAAAAGTTCAAGACGAATGCAGACTATTGTGTATTTCTCATCTTTAGGAAATTAAACTCTGAAATCTTCTGGGAAGTTTAAACTATAAAATGACGCCAAGACTAGGTCACTAAGCTCAGCCAATTGCTCTCTCTCATGCCCTCCCTACACCACTTCCACACCATTTGAGAATCACTGAGGAACAGGACTCCCCTCTACCACAGAGAACTTTCCTATAGTCTCATGCTTTAAAAAATATACTGGTATAGTAAAATATTGAATGATATCTAATCTGTAATGGGGAATGTAAAATGCATTAAATTCTAACATGCTTATAAAATTCAGAGATAATCATTCATGGACAGCAACTAATGACGGTGATTAAGGAAGATGACTTTAGTTCAAACAAGCAAATGATTAAGTTTGAGACTACAAAATGTTAAAAGACTCTCATTAATAAAGTAGCAAATCTTTCTTCTCAGCCTACTTTCTAGAACATAAATATGTGAATCATCCTTCCAGGATATAGATGAATGAGCTTCATGTTCTGAAATTCAGCTAGGACAGAAATCACTGCCTGGAAAACAAAGTGCAATTCAAAAGGTCTTCTAGACACATGTCAGAGATATATGTAAGAAGCCTTAGTGAAAGCACCAATCAGAAAAGGAAGTTGAGACACTGGTTAAGATGAAGAGAAAATCCAAACTTCTTGATTTTCTAGTGTGGCTTCCTGTCATAAATTTCAGTTTTATATATATCTCATTGAAGAAATTATTACTGCTATATATTTATCTTTAAAACCTACCTTTTCATTCTTCCTCTATATCCATCAGTCATCAGCTACTGGTGAATTATAATGCCTACATTCTACTCACTGGGGATAATAACTTCACAGTCAGAATCACAATTTCATTACTTGCTGATTTATATTTATAGAATTAAAAAGGGAAACGTGAATCCTAATTCTTAAAATCAGTAGCTTCCTCATAATGTTACAAAATATTAAAGTTTAAGTTAGCAAAAAACAAGCAAGAATATTTAGTGAATCCTTCCCAAAAGAGTGCCCTACAGTCATTAAGGGTAGCAAATGAAATGCAATTCTGTTGTGAATTTAGCACCATCTGAGGCTGCAGACTGCGGTAGTGCTTTGGGAGATGAAAGACCCATGATAAAGTGAAGGATAATGGAACCCAGAAATGTCCACTCTTCCTGCTCCAACTGTTCTCCATTTTCAGTCTTAGAAAACGTGACCAGAAGGGTAATCTAAACTCTGTGATCCTAAACTACATTTATAGAAGAAATCTGTTCTCTTTGTTAAGTGTAAAAAACTCTCCATCAGACAGGCAGGCACTCAGTATGTGTGCTCCTTTTCAATGCCAAGGATGTATCTGATGTCATTTCAGTCAATTTGATGCATTAATTTTGGTTAAGTGCACAAGCTGGACCCAGAATATCTGCATTCCACTAGAGGTTCTACCAGACCCTATCTATATGGCTGCACACAAATTATTATTATTTTTTTTTATCAAAGTATAGTTGACATACAACATTAAATTACTTTGGGTGTACAACACAATGATTCAACATTTATATTTCTTTTGATGTGATCACCACATTGTCTAGTAACTGTTACTGTACAAAGCTATTATAATAATACTGACTATTTTCCCTATGCTATTACAGCACCATGACTTACTTTCTTTTTTTCTAACTGGACATTTATACCTCTTATTCCTCCTTTACCTTTTTCACCCATTCCCCCAACGTCCTTCCCTTCTGGCAATCATCAGTTTGTTCTTTGTATCTATGAGCCTGTTTCCATTTTGTTTCATTTGTTGTACTTGTTTTTAGATTCCACATAAGTGAAATCCTATAGTACTTGCCTTTCTCTATATGACTTATTTCACTTAGCATAATACCTTTTAGACCATCTATGTGGTTGTTAATAGCAAAATTTCATTCTTTCTATGGCTGAGTAATATTCCATTGTGTATATAGTACACATATTTTTATCCATTCATCTAACAATGAACACCTAGGTTGCTTCCATATCTTGGCTATTGTAAATAATGTTGCAATGAACATGTAGATGCATACATCTTTTCAAATTAATATTTTTGTTTTCTTGAGATAAATACCCAGAAGTGAAACTGCTAGATGGCATGGTGGTTCTATTTTTAATTTTTTTGAAGCACCTCCATCAAACAAATTATTTAATCTGCTGTACCTTAGTTTTTCTAATATGCACCTTAGTCTCTATGATAAATTCATATCTAATATTATGCATTGAAAACCAAACTAAACAATCTCAGTGATTTCACAGCAGATGTGTATGTGTATACATATTACTTCTGAAAGAAAATGAATTAAGAGTCAGCATAACTGCACAGCTTTTAATTGAAGAATTTAGGCATTAAAGGTCACTGGAATGGGACACTGACAATACTTTGTAGCTAACAGGATGGCTCCACAGACCATATTGTGTGTTGAACAAACAACCGATGTGAGTTTTGGCATCATTAAAATAAAAGTTAGCATGTTAAATACAGCAGAAAATCTTTGCATTGAAGGAGCTTTGACAGCATTTGTCAGCTTGAACATTTATGGCACCAGCGCAGCTTGTTAACAGGCAATGAAAGACAGTGCTATTAAGCTCGGGGTGGTGCTGAAATGGTTTCATACAACCCATACTCATTTTCCCTACCACCAAGTGAGGATGCCCATCAAAAAAGGCCATCACACATAGGAGCTCTCTGCAACTCATCGGTATTGACTGTAATGAGGAAGACATTTTATTGCCACCTGGTGTTACCATCTACCTAGTAATCCACACAGCTATTTTGATTAATACACGGACTTACATTAAAAAAAAAAAAAAAAGGATTTGTTTGGCAGTTTTACTTAACAGAGCTTTCTACATAAATTCCAAATAAAACAGAGCTTCCTGCAAATACAAAAAGGATTACATTAAATTTCCTTGTTTAGAATTCAAAAGCCAACCTTGAAGGTGGGAATGAATTAAAGCAGTCTTCCTTTCTAGAGTTATCGGAGCATCATTTTCATCAACGACTACTCTTAATTGCAGCTCGATTAATTTTTGGTACTAAGTAAAACTAGAAACTCGTGGAAGACATCCAAATCTGTAGGGACAAAATATTGCTCTGGTAAATACTACAAGAGAAATCCTGTAAGGAGAGGACAAAGAAAAATGTCTTTGGATGCTAACTATACATAATTCTCTGGCTTATTATACTAATGTCACTTAGAGGAAAAGTGACGTCATATAAAAATGTGGCATGTCAGACTGTCTCGTGTAAAGATCTTTCCCATGCACAGACTTTATAAAACTTTTCTGTCAGTAGTAGCAATAATCTCAACCTTTCCTGATAAAATTCCATGCAATACCAAACACAAGATCAAGTTTGATTTTATGCACTGATAACATTTTATCTGTTGAACTGAACTACTTTCTCTTACAATGAGGTGAAGTGACTTCAACATTATCTTTTACTCACTATAAAACCTTATTTTAAAAGAAATATACAAATCTTTTCCATCATCAATTAACATTTAGTAAGCACACATTGAATGCAAGGTACTGTATTACGTGTTCAATGCCTATTCTTAAGAGAATAATTTAATGTATCTATATTTTC
>NW_011888802.1:11044294-11046191 GCF_000151845.1 Pteropus vampyrus | reverse complement strand
GAGGAGAGAGAAAGTCTTCTCTCTAATTGTAACTAATTGTCCATTTACTTTTGGTCAATATATTTACTTTATTTTAGGGTTCAAATAATATTACAGTAAAATATGCCATTTTTAAAGTGAATATCTGTAAATATTATGAGATGTATAACTGACTTTAAGGTTTGAATTAATTTATTGTGTAAGTCATTTATAAAGAAATTCAGAAAAATTTATTGAGACAGTTAAAAAATCCTAAGTCAATGGTGAGTTATACATGTTACTAGATAACAATATTCAATATCAGAAAGATGTCAGTTCTCCCCATATTGCTATATATACTTAATATAATTCCAACCTAAAATTCAGCAAGGGTTTTCTTGGGCATTGATTAATCGATTCTATCATGTATATGTAAGAATAAAGGGCCACGAAACTAGGAAACTCCAGAAGAACAAGGTGAAAAGAATATTAAGATTTTTATATAAAACTATAGTAATTAAATAATGGGCTTTTGCTACACATTCATATAAACAGACTAATAGAACAGAATAAAGTCCAGAAATAAATATGCACCTACAAGAAAACTTTACTTATGACAGATCCATTGCAGATGGGTGAAGAATAGATGGATGAATCAATAAACGGTGATGGAAATTGGTTACACCTATAGATATAAATGAAAATGGATCTAAATGTCATAAAGAATATAAAAAGTCACAATAGAAAATCTTTACAATCATATGATAGTGAAGAATTTCTTAATGAACACACAAAAATTATTGCAAAAGGAACAGTCTGATGAATACAATTACATTAAATCAAAGAGATTCTGCATGTCAAAAATAAAAATAGTCAAAAAAAGCCACAAACTGTGATGTTTATAACCTAAAAGACCAACAAAAGATTCACATCCAGAATACATAAAAAGGTAACAGCCAAAGAGAAAATGTCTTAATACATGAATAAGAATTTTGCAGAAGAGTAAACACAAATAACCCCCAAACACTTCACACCCAATATTTGGCAAAAAAATGAAACTACAACGCCTACTCCTGGGTGGTATATAAATTGGTACAACTACTTGGAAAATAATTTGGCATTTTTAATAAAGTTAAACATGTGCATATTATATGAGGGATTTAATCCACATATAAACCCTAAAAAGAAAACTTACATATGTTAACCAGGAGAAATGGAAAAGAATGTCCATAGAAGCAGCGTTCATATTAAAAATGTGAGAATCTTAACTTTAATGCCAACCAACAGTATATTAGAAAAATAAATGGTGGTGTTCCCATTCAATGAAAAATTCCAGAGCAGAGAAAAGGAGCAAACTACAGGCATCAGCATAGATGAATCTAATAAACAAATTACTGAGTAAAAAGTCAAAATAAATCATTAAATATCATTATAATTGTGTAAAGTTCAAAAATAGGCAAAAGTAACAATGTTGCTTTCATATACATACATAGATAGTAAAGCTATAAATAAAGGCCTGGGAATGATTTCAACAACTTCAGTACAGAGTTTACCTCCACTGGGTGGTGAAGAGAGAGGTGATCCGGGATGAGGCACGGGATATTTATAAGATTCTGACAATATTTTTTTTCTTAATCAGCAGGTGGTTAGCATAGTGTTTGCCTTCTTATTACTGTGTAAACCATACATGCACATTAAATAATTTATGTATGTGATAAATTTTATAATAATACCTTATAAATAATAAATGGTTATGGTAGATGAAGAACTTACTAAAAAAGCTAGTTGTATATGAGCCTATGTTGAAGCAGCAGGATGAAGTAAAGGAAAAATAATATGAGTTATAATTCCATTCTTTCATGAAATTTAAATAATGAAAGGTAAAGAGAAAAATGAGGAAAGAACAGTGCTTTTAGGGGAAAATATCTTCCATAAAAAA
>NW_011888802.1:11038661-11043639 GCF_000151845.1 Pteropus vampyrus | reverse complement strand
TATAAAAATCAGACTAATTCCAAAAGCCTACAACCTAAAAAGTGATAGAAGCATAAGATGATATGATTTTAGGATGAAAATTTTTGTTTAATAGTTGTTTTGTTTAGTATATGTATGATTAGATATACAAGATTACATCCATATGTTAACAGAAAGAAGCCAGTTGATAATGAAAAATGAAAGATATGAGAGATTCTTCAGTCAGTAAAGTAAGTCCTGGAATGTGGTGATGGGAGGCAGTGGTATCAAGATCAAGGATGGAGAGAAGAGACCTGGAGTAGAGGAGTGAGAAAATTATCTGCGATTGTAAAAAAAAAAAAAACCTAATCTTTTTTTACATAATTATGAGCATTTCAATCTATTTGTGATTTATAATAGCTGCCAATAAATAGTGAGCTGGTTTTTATTTTGCTATACTAGTATTAAAATGTTGCCTAAGCACCATAAATTACCTTGTTTGTAGTTTGTATCAGAATCAGAAAAAGAGTTAAGAAAATGTTTTCTGTAAGCAGTTAGATTCACGACAAAATCCAGGGAATCTGAATGTCTGAATTTCCTTGGGGCCAATGTATAAAGGGCATTGAACAAATTCCTCAGTAGCTATTTTTAGTCAATATGTCTCGAGGTCTAAAATTTAATCTAGGTCACCAAGAGAGGAAATATATTACAGGCGACTTTACTCAAGGTAATTCTTGTAAAGTTTTTCTTTAATGTTTGAGAACACACAACAATCTACTCTTGTCTTTCGCCTATATATAGATTCAGAATCTGAATCCCTGAGTTCTGACGACAACAACTAAACAACTAAAATCTATTTTCTGGCATTTCAATGCTAGCAACAGAAAGCACAGAGATACTTAGTGAACTTTTGGGGGAAAATTCTCATTTTGTCGAATATTACCTACTCTTCTACAATACTAATTCAACACTTGATAAATACATGGTAAATAAACATATTTCATTGTGCCAACATATTATATAGATTCCGGCTAATGATTGAGTTAATCTCAAATTTTTATATTCATTTTAGCCTGAGCAACATTGCAACTTTTTTTTTTTTTTTTTTGAGCAAAAGGATAGAAACAAAGTGATCTCTGTAGACTCCAACTAATTGTTTGGTTTGTTTTACATATATGGAATACAACACACACACACACACACACACACACACACACACACACACACACACACACACATTAACTGTACAGGAAGAACAAGCTAGACCTTTCTTTTCTGGTGTCTAAAAATGTAGAAAATGAGTGGCTATAAGTTTTATGCATCTAAGTAAATTTGTTTAAGGCTTTATATATTTAAATTATTTTTAATAAGAATCTAAGCAAAACATAAAGATTTCTCCTGGAAAAGTACAGGAAAGTAAAATTTAATGTAATTATGCTACAGAAACAAAAGACCTAATAATTTGAGAGGTCTGTAAATATATATATGCAAAAAAAAGATATTGTTGGTCAAAATAGTCATTTTTTATGTTTAAATACCTCCTTAAAGTTCTGCGTTATTTCCTCTCTCTGAATCCATGAACTACCCAGTTTTACAGAACTTTTGTCTGGACACTGACCTACAGTTTAGCATCAACTTCAAGCCTGAAAATTTAGAAACTTGTTAATTCGAATTTTTTTAGGTATTTGCATTCCATGCCATTAACTGAGATATTTAAATACTTATCATTCCATTTATTCCTCATGTATTTTTCAGTCTGAGGCACTTCATTATAAGTACTGCCTACATGAGAATATTTTCTCATGGCACAATACTACTACTATATTAAAAATACATTTTATCTGTGCAGTATTCATCTAAGTGCCAAGTGGACCAAAGCTCTGTGATGGTTCTAATTGGCAAGGAACTGAGCCAGGATTTTAATCCAGGTCTTCTGACACTAAGCACCTTTCATTACACAACAGTTGTCTCCCTAATGAGGATCTGGTCTATTAATGAGACTGAAACATCTTTATCTTCCTTTATGCAATTGATTTTTTTCCCTGTTAAATGAGAGTAGAGTCGATGAACAAGTGTAAAAGGAAATAAAACTATATAAATCCAACTGAGAAAAGTCTTAATCCCAAAGTATCTTCAGTGGCACAGACATCATTCCTAAAGTAACAGTAAAGAAGGAAGTTCCAATCAGAGAAATATTCCCGTTAGAAGGAGAATGATATTTGCTTACTTTCGCCCAATAATTTATATGAACAATGCTCAGAACAAAGAGAATGTTCACCAGTCACTACAAAAGTAACTAACGCTTATGAAAAGATAAGACTTAAGTCAAATGCCTAGTTAGTACATAAATGATGACTGGATTTCAACACTTCAAAAACTACTAGAAGAAATCCTACCTCCTTGTAATTCTCCGTATCTTAGAAAAGCCCTTTTTGTATTCTCATCCTTATTCTTATCTAAGAATAAATGTAACATATAAGAATAAGAATAAAAATCTAAGGATTCCTTCTCAACTGTCTGGGCTATTAGGCAACAAAATATTGAAAAACCAATATCATCTACTGTTTTTCAGTGCAGGCTCAGAATATGACATGCAATTACATATATTTATTCCACAAATGACATTCACTATCTTTTTTCCCTGAGGCATCAAACACCACACAGTATTTCCCTCACAGAAGCACATTTCTTAAAAATATTAGATGGACATTTTTGTTTTCTCTTTTTACCACCATTCAGATTTTATGGATTAGAGTTAAAAAGTCAACACTTAAAAATAAAGTGTGGTTTGGAAATGATTATCGGTAAATACGAGTTCATTATTCCCCTTTGACAACCGCAAGTAAAGTCAACAAAATGTGTTCTGTCTATGTTTGACAAAAAGAAATATTTTCCAGATGACCTGGAGATTATAGACTTTCTGCAAAAGTAATTTCATTGTAAATGAATGTATACATATAAATACGCAGGCATTATTCCCCAAACTGTAAATGGTTCTGTTCCCAAAGAGTTTGTTTATAAGTATCTTCTAAAGCTTGAAATGTGTGTGTGTGTGTGTTGTACATGCATACTCATGTGCTCACGCACACAGAGACAGAGAGAGAAATAACACGGACAGTCTTCCAGAGCAGAGAGTAGCCATCTCATTTTTAAACAGATTTTCAACTACACTTCCAGGGATCCAAGTATGGTCAATGGACAGGCAGCATCTAACACCAGAGCTTGTTAGAACTGAAAGATCTCAGACTCCACTCCAAACCTATTGCATCAAAATTTATACTTTAACAAGAACACAGGTGATTCTGATGTTCATTAAGATTTAAGAAGCACTGACCTAGACCTCTCGACCCAAAAGTCTCCTAACTACTTCCAAAGCACCTTAGCTCAGCTTGTCCAAAACTGTCATCTACAGTTGCTGAGAATACACTCCTCAAAGTCACACCCAGCCTCTTTCTCCCTCATATTTCCTACAGTGCTGAGTGCATCAGCTCCCATCTAGTCACCTAAACAGAGACCCGGAGGCTATCTTAGACTTCTCTGTGTGTCTGTATGTGTCATAAAGGCAGGAACCATGTCTGCGCTGCTGTCCATGATATCCGTACCTCGGAACTAGTTGGAACTTAATGATTATCTGTTGAATGAATAAAACGAGTAACCACGTAGACATCCCTGCATCTCTGTACCACCGCTGGAGTCTTAATTAGTCGCTTAGGATCTGATTTCTTCTATCAGTATTGGAGTTTCATTTTCATGAAACATGAACCATTTTTAATTCAAATAAAATGAATGTAACCTACATTACTCTTAGATTTATATTTCTGAAGCATAAATAAGATGCTCCTTACCACGCACACCCTCCATCATGTTTAAAAATCTTTAAGGTCTCCCATAGCCTAAGAAATAAAGTTCATTGCTTTAGTACAGCCACTGCCTAAATTTCCAACAATATTGCTGACTGTCCACTAATCTACTCCCAACCACATCTCCTGCCTTCCATCTTTACGAAAGTATAAGACATTCTTTGTTCCATCTGAATTCTCAACTCCTCAACTTAAGCTGGTATTAACTGAATCCTCATTGCCTGTAAATATAAAGGAATGCATTAAGTTTCCATTTCTGAAAAGCTATATAGGCCTTAAAAATATTGAAATTAATCATGAAAATTAAAAATACACATAAATGCATTTCTATAAAGTCATTAAGTATGAAAATCAAACACCTGATATAAAAATTACCTCAGTTTTAATGGGGGTATGTTTCTGCCTGGCCTAACTGGATAAAAATTCATCATATACACTCTAAATAAATTAAATTTGAAGACACCTTCTTAATATCTAGTGTGTTTCGACACATGGACATTTTTCATTTCCTTAAAAAGCTTTCTAAGTTTTTTAAAATATAGACAACTATCTACAAAATTTTAATTGCCTATTTACTGTGCATGAGTCCTTGTTTTCCAGGTAAATATCACAGAGACGTAGTTCCATGCTGCCTCCAGCTGAATCTTAAAAGAACCCTTTTGGTTCTTTCTTTAGAGGTCTCAAAACAGCATAAAACAGTGAGCCATCACTCAAGCTATAGAAATTGGAAGTGCATAAACATGTAGCTCCAAAACCCAAATCTCCTTCATTTTCATATCTCAGTTCCTGTTTCAGATTTATCTGCTCTAGAATACACTACACGCCCAATCCCCCGCACGGAATACCCATATCTTCCACCACCAAATCACTTACCTCAGCTCAGTGGTGGCATTTCAGTAAAGCCTTTCTTAGCTGATCGTCAAATAAATTGCCTACTCCCTATTTTACATCCTCATTCTGACCTATAAAGACTTCTACCATATCTTCTGCTAACAAGTTATTCACGTGTCTCCTTCTACTAAATTTTAAGTCTTCCTTAGGTGCAGGGTCTATGTTTTTTCCATCTTTTTCTTCCCAAACACTTCACATGGTACCTCACACTAAATAAGCAAACCTCTAATGTAGGTAAGATAGCATTCAAAGACACAAATTCATAGTCC
>NW_011888802.1:11034370-11037796 GCF_000151845.1 Pteropus vampyrus | reverse complement strand
TGAGTTTGGCACTATAATCTATGGGGGAAGTGAAAATGTCCCAATTTTAAGAAAAATAATCCTTTTTATTTGAAATTGATGAATGTAGAGTAAATACTTTTAGAGTCCATTTTAACCCTAAAGTTCTCTCATTCTCCGATTCTATTGTTGGCTTATTGCTGAAAAATGTGCTAAATGAATTCAGCTGCAGTTTGAAAACAGTTTATTTAACAGATATATATCTGGAATCAAGAAAAAAGTATTTAGTTAAACTTACAATCTATACTATATACAATATGATAAAAGATTAGAGTCCTCAAATCCAAAAAAATAATGGAGGAAAGTATTGCCTGGAAAAAGAAACCATTCCTTTACTTGTGGAAGGAGGGAGAGGTGGGAGGGGAACAATTCGATGTGCCTGGAGAGAAGCACACAATTAATAAAATGTGAACTGCTTTTGATAAATGAGGTTATGAAAAGGTTGAAGTTTTATTTGAACAAAACACAGTCATTAAAGATGAGAAATTAGCAAATTCTAATGTGATGTGATTCTGAGTAAGTGAGAGAGTGGGATTCAGTACTTCATTTGCTATAGATGGGGTGACCTCATCACAGTTTTAAATAGACTGTCCATTATAAGCATAAATTATCACCCCATGAAACTCTGATAGACTGGATACTGACCTGGAAATTAACAATCAAGCATATTGCAGAAAAATAAATTTTAAATGAACTTCTTTGCCCATAACCAGCATGGTGCTGATTAAAGTAAAAAACAAAACCTTCACAATTTTTTAAATTGCTATTGTTAAAATAGAAATTAGCTGAACTAGCAATGAGAAATATAGTGCGTCATTTGTCATAAAAAATCACTCCTCCCCCTGCCATGAAGATTTGCTTATGGAGACCAGTTCTCATTGGTAAAGTGTTAGTAGTTGAGCAAGGAAAAAAGCTATGGAATTTTGTTTTGTTATTTAATCAACTGCTCTTCAATGAACTGCTATATCAAATAATATTGTGGTATGTTTCCCAAAGCGATCCAGTGTTTTCTTCCTAAACCATCACACGTCACCAAAAATATATCATTAGGTTTGTGTATTTGTATGTCCTTTCCAGAATTTTTTTCTAATATGGTTATTACTATTTGTGAAAGTCAAAGTGTTCTCACTTAAACGATACCCTCTAGTTCATATATTTAATGCCATTTAAAATTCTGAAATAGCTAGTCACTGCAAAATAATTTGTTTCTTCCAAAACAACCTGATTTCAATAGTTTACTAATATTATTTGTTCTCTCCTGAATTAAAGCCCTTTCCTTTGAGAAGTGTTTTCTTTAATAGATAGCTAAATTCAAAAAAGTTTATGCATTTAGAGAAATTATCTTAAAATGTAGTTAAAACTATGTTTGGTAACTTATTATTCCTTAGTAAGAGCAAAGGAATGCACAACTCTTACAAGTCAATTTTTCTAAAACACATATACAATTCTACTTCTCTAAGTTCCTATTATAGTATTGGACACTATCTGCATTATTATCACTATATATTTTTTTTTTTTCTGATGAGCCAAATAGTGTGCTGTGATGTTTCCTTTTTTGTAAAACTTAATATTGTTTCTTTCTGGATTTAATCATGCCTTCTTTTTTTTCTCTTTGGTTAGACTCTTCACAAACTCTCCAGCATTTAAAACCACTTAAGATACCGGTTTTCCTAGGGTCAAAGATATTAGGTAATCCTTTGTCCTGGGGCCCTCAATTCTCCTGCTCCGATTTGGGCTGATTTTTCTCTAGACCTGTCAAATAGCTATTGACCTGTGATTTTCCTTTACTTCTAGTTTCCCTACTGATACAGGGGCATCCTATGTCACTTGGATTCTTAGTCTTTTGTATACAACACATTTATTTTTCTCATTTAAAGGCCTTTAGAATCTCATGTTCATGCCTACAGTTCTGACATTTCATGATGACATTCTTGGCCTTAATTTCGTTACACATTTAGAATGTGGAAGCTTGTGTCCTTCAGTTCTCAGACAATTTTTTATTATTTTGACAATTTCTTTTCTTTCATTTGCTCTGCTCTTTTAATGAAAATACCATCAGTTAGATATTCTGTGGTCTACTTGTTATATTTTCTAGGATATTCCTTTAATGCTTTAATGGTCAAATCCTTCTATTGATTAATTTTGTTTCTGCTTTTTTTTTCCTCCCCAATTTTCACAAGGTCTCTCTTATTTCAATTGCTCTGATTGTAATAGCATTACTTTCTTTTTCATGGGTGCAATGTATTCTCTTATTTCTCTAAGTTAATTTTATTTTTTATTTATTAGAGTCATTTCTTCTGCTCCTTAACTATTAATTTAGTTTCTTTAAGCTCCTTTTTCGTCTTCTTGCCCCTTGCTGTGCCTGTTTCTTCCTCATTGTAGTATATTCCAAATACTTGGTGATCTTTAGATATATTTAAGAGCAAGAAAATAAAATAGTGACTAGAAATGCTATGAGCAAGAGCTGTAACTTATCAACTAGTAGATTTCACTGCAGGGTGAGCAAGCAGGTAGCCAATCGTTCAAATAGCAAAGATCTGTAGATCTTTTCTGTGGAGCCAGTTTCTCCAGAAAATAAAATCTCACCAATTTCCTGTTTGAGAGTTAGAGGCCTATCTACCAATGCTATTGGAGGCATGGTGGGAGAGAGCTAGGGAGCTCACTGTTAATGATGCAGATGCTAGCCTCAGTTGAGCATGGTGTTCCCATGTCTAGATTGCTTTAGCTCAATGTCTCCATAAAATAAACCTCATCTCTAAGAGTAGAAGCATACTAGTAATCAGTTGTCTGCTCATAAAGGGGAATGGGGCATGAGGAGTTCTATCTAACATATCTTATTCAGATTTTTAACAAATTCCCTGCTTTGCCCCATCTTCCCCTCTCAGCTTCTGCAGTATCTAATATTGCCAATTCCTGTCTTTTCCAAGGTTCTGAGGCATAAATTTGTTCCAGCTTATTGGCACATCCCTCTGCAAGCACTAGCTATTCAACTCTCTCTGCTCTAGTTAACCCTTCTTCCAATTTATAATACCCAGAAATACTAGACATTTCCAATCCTCTTCAATGCTCTTTGCTCACACGTGTTTCTATCCTTTTTATTTTTTTTAGTTTCAGTGAAGTGTTCAGTTGGAAGCAGAGGCAAACACATTTGCTCAAGTTGTCTTGTTTAACTGGAACTTCAAGATCTTCTTTCTTATGTCAGAAAATATGCTACTCCTAATTTAATCAAGTTATCTGAATAACAAAAAAGAACCCAGTTAGTCATATTATTCATTCACCCTCTGATTTAAATCTACCATATGATTCAGCAATACCTCTACTATTTACCCCAAAGATTTGAAAACCTATATCCAAAAAGATATTTGCACACCGATGTTCATAGCAGCATTATTCACAGTGGCCAGGATA
>NW_011888802.1:11025035-11033375 GCF_000151845.1 Pteropus vampyrus | reverse complement strand
AAAATTTTAAAAAGACTGGCTTTATAACAAAAAGAAATATTTGACATTGAACTCCAATCAATGTTTGAGCCTACTCTATGCATTTCACTCTCCACTGATAATTTTAATAAAACCAATTGACAATTCACCATGATCCTGTCAGTTTCCTGTTAAAGTCAATAAAAAAGTAAATGCATGGGCCATAAAGGGTCAACATTGATTCAACAGAGATTTTTCCTTCGTTAAAATTAAAAGCTTTCAGAAATCCAACTCAAAAAAAACAGAAACTAAGGAAAAGGGGAAAAAAACAGAAATGTATGCCTCTCAAAAAACCTTAGGGTTTGGGATGATCAAAGGAGAGGATGCATGAGGTTTATAATGATCACAAACAAAACACACTGTGAGTTCAAAGTATGGTTTAGTTATCAGAAAAGTTAAAGTAACTTTGAGCTGCATACACAGAAGCATGAGAGGTCTTCAGTTAATCAAAGCACAGTCTTTCCAAACTTTCTATTATAATGATTAAGTCATTTTTTCTGATCAGAAAAACATCTAGATATCTAATGAGTTTACCAAATATTTTTAATTATGACAGATGCTTAAGCAGTGTTAAATGACTTGTTTTGTGCAAATTTCAATTTTTAATAGATAAAAATGCTAATGAAATGTTTGTTAAAATCTAAATTTAGTTTCTAAATAGAGGACCGCATATAAACCATCCCATGAATATGTTAAAAAGCAATTTTTAATAACACAAAGGATAAGAACAGGGACCACCTCTCCCATTACATTTCTAAACCTCCCCTAACATTTATAATACAGGTCTACATACTTGAAAGTGCTGTCAAAATTGACTTGCTAATGAGAATGGTTCAAAGTACTAACACAGCTTGCTACTCAAATGTAGATCAGATAATGAGAGTTTAAGCACTTAGTGTACATGTTGTAGAAATTACATGAAAACAAGGTATGACGCCTTTTCAAGAGCAAAGAAGAGCATAAAGTATATGCTGAGCAATAAAACAAACATTTAAGCTCTGAGGTCCTAATAACATTATAAAATTTTGACATTGATTCTGGAGAAAAGACTTTATTTAACAAGGTAAAATATTTCAGTATAATGCCAATCTTAAAGAGATTTTAGAAATTAAATATTTCTAAATGCCTAGAATGTAATAACAGCTAATAGATGGTTCTTTTATTTTAATTATTATTCAGTGATTGCTAAGAAATAATTTGGGTTACAAGTTGCTGTTTCCCAATGAAGACAGTAGTTTGGAGTACAGACAACTCTTACTCTGGCTGATTCTTTCCCTCCATGTCCTAGAGGATGTTTATACATGATCATTAACAATGCTCATCCTATTGCACTATGATTTGTTCAGATGTCCCTCTACAACACTCTCTGTGAGCTCTGTGTGATCAAAGAGATATTAGGCATCTTCACATCTGGGTTAGCCTATGAAAGCTACACCACAAAATTAATAATGGCACGTGCCCATGTATTTGGTAACGCAGGGATGAATGCTGGTTTTATTTCTATGTTTGAACAATGGACTACCCTAAAAGCCCTTTGGTAATGGTCTAGGGCATAAATAAAAAATTGTTTCTCACTCAAATAATAATAATTTAATTAGTAGAGTCCTTTGTTAAAATGAATTCTAACAACGAATGTGGGAATAGTTGTGTGGTTTGCAACAAACACGTTGTGGATGCGAAAAGGGGGTAAATCAAGTATATTCAATATGCCAAGCTGAGGGTTAAAAATTTGATGATCTCAAGTGCGCAAAGCAGGACACCATTATATAAAAACATTAGAATTATTTTTATCAGAAATAAAAATAAACACATTTATGAATGTTAATTTTTTTCCATGCATAAACACATTAGCAAGAAGACCAGGCAAAGACATTTTGTGCAAATATCTCACTCAGATATGTCATCAACAAAGTGTCTTCAATAAAAGCAGTAAATACAGAGAAGGGCGGAGAGACTCTCAAATCCCTCAAATGTCAGTTATTAATGATTGATTACAAAAAGTAAAAATAAAGGAGAAACATTTTCTCAAATAAATTTCTAATTATATATTATAAAAGAATATGCATTTTTAAAATTTCCTAACCACCAATCTTAGGTACATTTCTGGTCTTCGTGAAGCAATATAAAATTCTGCAAAAAATATTAATATTTGCTTTGTAATTTCTACAAATGTCTAACCACTATGGTGTATACCTGAAACTAATGTAATATTTAATATCAACTGTAATTGAAAAAATTAAAAAAATTAAAGCTAAAAAAATCAGACTATTAACATTTTATGATTGACTTAAATCTTTAAAACTGAATAATTTATTCATCAAATCCTTTTGAAAAAATATAATCATTAATTAAATGATTGAATATGTAGAGCCTTATCTATTAGTTAGTGATAATTCTAATTTTTAATAGCTAATGATTTACTAAAAGTAAATTTATTTATTTAAAAATAAAATAATGAATATGATTGCCCTTGGACAATTAAGGATATTTTATACACTTATCTTCTAAGAATATATTTTATCGCTTCTCTAGAAAACAGAACTATAATTAAAGTTAAGACAACTCTTCACAATATGACCATACTCATTTTTGATGGCAAGAAAAAAATTACAGTCTTCAGAAAATTTTAGGCTAGAAAATGTTGATAACAAACAACGTAGTTCTTTAAACAAATGAAAACTAAAATTAAATGTTTTAAGTGTACATAATAGTTTAAAATTTGGATATCAAAATATCAAGTAACTTGTTTAAAAAACAGCATAAATATTTGATAAAAGAATCCTTTTCCTCAATACCCCTCAAAATAATCAGGAAATAAAAGCTTCTTATCCATCTTAGAAACTGACAATATGTTGGTTTTCAACATTTAGTTCTAGTTTTCTCAAACCCTTCCTTCTCTTTCTGCTGTCACCACACATATGTCTATGTTCTCACCAACCTAAGAACCAAATAACCCAAAAAATAATTTAGCCATGTAATCTTTTGGCTTTAATCTACTTCCAGGTTGACTTTTTTATATG
This sequence comes from Pteropus vampyrus, assembly GCF_000151845.1. Taxonomy (NCBI): domain Eukaryota; kingdom Metazoa; phylum Chordata; class Mammalia; order Chiroptera; family Pteropodidae; genus Pteropus; species Pteropus vampyrus. Next base: position 11,030,337 of record NW_011888802.1, on the reverse strand, counting down.
GCTTGACATTATATAGCATCATAACCAGCCTCTCAGTACACACCACACCTCTGTGTTTCGTATCTAATCAGGCCCTATTACTTCCTTGAACCCCACGGCCCTGCATATTCTGATGTAGTCATCCAGCTTTACATGCCTTTACTAGCCGCTAAAGGTTCACGAGAACCAAGGTCTCCTGAATCACATACCAAAGACAAGACTGATTGCCTAAATTAAATGTTCCCATTTTTTACAGTGGGGCAAGAAAAACATAAGAATGCCATGTCGGTACCATAAGATACTAAGCTTATATTCTCAGCCTGCTCATCCGTTCCTAATCCTTAACCCAACCATGTTTCAACCCTCATACTCATGAACTGCTAAAAACTACAGTAATTGTAAGAGGGTAAGTTAATGTGCTTGATTAGTGTGATCACTTTGATTCCAGATTTGTTTTCCAGACCAGTCTTACCTACACTGTCTTGGTTCTAAAGCATGTGTCATCTATTTAACGCAGTACATTGTGTAATTTCAAAAGGCGGGGAGGGGGGAATCATTAGGCAAAAAATTAATCTAAAAAAGAAAATGAAATCATTCTTCTACTCTAGTTTACTTACAAGCTTTGTTTGTTCATCTCTGATGACATCAAAAATAATGACAAAAAAGACATTTAATAGCAAGTAAACCAGATAGAGTTCTCTTGGCCACTTAGAATGGTTTTGCTTCAGCTACTTGCATCAGCCTTATGACTGGAAAAACAATAAAGAACAAGCTAAGGACAAGCATAGAGTTCATACCTCTAACGTAATGCTAGACATCTATTAGAAAGAACAAAGTGTGTGCCCATGCAAAAATATCCCTGCTGTATAATGTTTCTGAGAAAGCAAGTTGGAGAACAGTATATGTAGTATACTTCCCTCATTTATTTAATTCTTAGGGGATAAAAGTCTATTATATATATATATATATATATATATATATATATATATATGCTTATATATGAATAGAAACTATAGAGAAAGCATACACAGGAAACTATTTATACTGGTTACACTAGAGTGAATGAGAAACTCCTGTTTCCACACTGAAGCGCCTTAACATATATTAATTATTCAGTAAAAGCATATTTTAAAATGAGCACAAAAATACTGAAAGACATGTTGCTGGTCACCTCAAGTACTTTATGTTACTATCGCACTTTAAAGTGATCTCTAATATTCCAACCAAAGGTTGAGAAATTGATGAAAATTGTCCCCACCTTATTTCAAACAAAAGGGCACAAATATTGCTAGCTGTTTGACATTCAAATAATGGATGGGTTTTACTTTATCCAAGGAGAAGAAACACTACTTCATTTCTATAGTTTCAAACCTCAAAAGTTTATTGGTTCTTAGCTTTGAGTTTAGTTGGGTTTGGTAGTTCTTATTCTTGTACTGTGTCAAATGATGCTAGAAGTTATTATGTCAAAAATGCAAACAGCAAAGCATCTAACAGATAAATGAGAATAGGGACATTTAGAATTATATTTACTTAGATCTAAAAAAAGAATCTCTAAATCAGTTAACATGTGCATGTTAGATTTCTAACTTCATTACTTAGAAACACTGCTTCTCTATTAAATATGAAAATGGTTATGCCCCTAATATCTTCTTTCATTATCACCTAATACCATTATAGACTAAATTAGACTACCATCATAGACTACATTATCAACTGCATGACAAAAATGGCCTGAGTAGGATTTATAGAGCCAAATAGGAATCATTAAGATCAAATTAAACCATCCACTGGCAAGGTAAATCTACTTGGACACATAGGTTTTAGAGAAGGCAAAAATCACCCACCAGCATGTGGAACAATTATTGGGTTCCTGCAGTATTCTAAACTAACTAAGGATTTAAAGGTGCTCGACTAAATAAATTATTCTTCATTTAATTGACCACGGCCTTCACAATGAATGTATCTTTAGTAAATGGCTCAGATAGGGATATTGACTTGAAAACTTAAAGCAAGTTATCAAATTACAGAAGGAAATTGTTATCTAGTGATGGAAGAACACTGAGGGCTTGTCAAAGCAGACATCAGGCTATACAAAATTATGACAAGTCTTTCAGAAAAAAAGAGAAAGAGAGGGAGGGACACAGAGAAGAAGGAAGGGAGACAGAGAGAGAGAGAGAAGGAAAGAAGGAGAGAGAAAGCAGTATACTGAGTAAGCCATAGGATTTTAAAATAATAATAATAATACAAATAAACCACTGGTGTTTAATCAATTTCAGTCTTTCTTACTTAAATAATTAAAACCTCAAATAGGAAACAATAGATATACATATGCAACTCACAATACAAAATAAAATTGACTTGTGGAAAAGGCCCTCTGGCCACATGTTATACAAACAAGAATGTGAGTGGACCCTGTTCTCAGGATCTATTGACACTTAGAAATAAACAATGAGGAAATATGCTCAAAAATAAAAAGCAGTAAAAAAAAAAAATCAAATTTAACAAAAGAATTCAAATCTACCAGAGGGAAAATGACTATTTTTCAAGAGACTCTGTAATAAAAGGCTAAAAAAAAAAAAAATTATCTGTTTTTGTAATGTTTCCTAAGTACTGCCAACTTCACATAAGATAGATGTGAAATAACTATATAATTAGAATGCTTAGGTATTTTCTAAGCCAAAGTATCTTTCTGAATGAATTGTTTATTACTCATACTGTTGACAAGTATTCCATATAACTTTCTTCAAGTATTCTATTAGGGTACCTATTTTCTCCTTAGCTTCTCTTTCTTTTTTTACCCCAGATCAGGAGCTAAATATTGCTCTTCTACTTGACTACATCCAAAGACATTCTCACCCTTAAAACTGCAATAGTTAACTGACATCGAGGTGAGAACTTTGGAAAGGTGGATTCTTTGTTCCTGAACCACGAGTTTGGATCCAATGTGAATTCTGTCACAATTTCCACCACCACCTTGTTAGCATTTCAGGCTAGAGTTCAAGCCAGACAACCGGAGCTGCATATGGGCCAAGGGCTACATCTTCCTCTACTTGTTTACAAAGGGACTATCTCTGCGGGTTTCTATGAGGTTCCAAGCATCACAAAATTAATCATATAACATCTGAAGGAAGTATACCTTAACCACAGTTAGCCTTTGTAGAGTTTGGCTGATTTCAAAAGCAATACGTGTCAACACTATTGTGGTATTACCAGTTCAAATAAATAAATAAGCGGCTTTGTTTGTAATAACAGAAGTATGATGTCCTGTGTCTGAAGGAAGTCTCCCTCCATGACTGAAGATGAGTCAAGGCCTTGAAAATATTCATAGGAGAATTGGGAGGAGAAACTGGATGCTGTATTCAAATACTGAAAGAATCATCACACGAAAGGAAATGTTAGTTTCTTCTGCATGTCCCCACATGCAAAATAAATGGGCGGAAGATGCAGCTAGCCACATTTCATTCCCTGCAAAAGAATTATCTGAATATCTGAGCTTTCCAGACACAAAAAGGAGGTTAAATTTTCCTCCACAGATATGGTGAGGGCTTGCTGGCACTGCGCTATCTTGTTTGATCCTAAACTTCAAAGCTTCAGGACCATGGTTAGGGAAATATGTGGATTCCTAAGGCAGGAACAACACAATGGTGCTTAACTCTCTGAGTCTCAACTCTTTTTAATCAGAAGTGAAATTCATAAACAAGGTAACTTAACCACTCGTATGTATATTTTTTTAAATCAGCAAAATGTTCTAACTATAACTAAGGATTTTACAGAAATTCATTTGTACTAAAATAATAGTAGTTCAGTAATGTAAATGCTTAGGCCACACCTCACAAAAAGGCCATGAAAATAATAAGAGGACAGCTACAATTGCCAATGGACACAATGTATCATGTGTTGTTCAAGTACTAAAAGCAGCTTTGCCATCAGGAGCATGATTTGTTATGATAGTGAATAATGCTTGGTAAAATATGGAACTCAATAAAATATAGTCTTTCCTCATTTTACATAGTAGTTAGTTGCATTTTTGGAAAATTCACAAACATGTTCTACTACCACCATCACCTCTGATTTGTTATAAAGGGATTGTCTCTCATCTGCAAAGAAAAGAATTGTTTTAATGTATAATAGTTTGTTTCCAAATTCAAAAAATTATAAAAAGATTTTTCATTTACAAGAATGTCTTTGAGGACTTTCAGAAGGCTTGCTGTGTAAGAGACAACTCTGTGCATTGCAGGAATTCGAACAGCTCTAGTCTTTAACCACTATAAGCCAGTGGCACCCACACAACTACTGTGACACAGGTACATCACTGTCATGTTTCTAAAGTGCTCCTGTGGGCAATGGTTAATTTTATGTGTTACTCGACTAGTCTAAGTGTCTGCGAGGGTACTCCTAGAAGAGATTAGCATTTGATTAAGTAGACTGAGTAAAGAGCTCTGCTCTCACTCAAGTTGACCAGCATCATCCAATCCTTTAAGGGCCCAAAAAGAACAGAAAAGCACAAGAAGGGAGAATTCCTTCTCTTCCTTCCTGAGCTAGGACATCAATCCTCTCCTGTCCTCAGATATCAGAGATCCTAGTTGTCGAGAAGCCAGTGACCCCCAGTGACCCCCAGTTCTCAGGCCTTTGAATTTGGACTAAATTATACCATCATCTTTCCGGAGTCTCCAGCTTGCAGATGGCAGATTGTGGGACTTCTCGGTCTCTATAATCACATAAGCCAATTTCTGTAATAAATTTTCTCTTCGTATATGCATTTTCTGTCTCTCTAGAGAACTCTGACTAATACTATCCATCCCACTGAGGTGGCCTTTCATCTGCAAATTCTTCAATAAGGAGACAAAACTCAAAGCTGAGGAGAACTAATACAGAAAGATACAGGAGAAGGAAGAACTCCTGGAGGAGATCCTTCACTGGAAGAATGATTAGCTTTAGTGTTTTTTATATGGGTTCTGCAGCTGTACCCCTCTCCTAAGCATTTAAGGGCACAGTTCAGAAGCAGAGGGAGCTGGCCATTTAAAGTTGGTCACATGTGGTATCCAAGCAGAGGCCAGATAACCATTCACAAGGAAAATAGGTATGAGAATTTAGACATCTATGATTCTGCGAAACAGTGTGAAATGTTTTTTCACCATAGTAACTGGTCAAGTCAGGCTTCTTAGGAATCAAGGGTGGAGTTCTCAACTTTCACAGATGGTTCACATACAAACCTCTCACAATGTGCTCTATTACTGTGGTGACCACATCATTCATCATATTAACCAGGTCACTTTTGACAGTGCAAGTCGATGCTCTTAATAAATTACATGACACAATAAGT
>NW_011888802.1:10992927-11024985 GCF_000151845.1 Pteropus vampyrus | reverse complement strand
CAGTGACCCCCAGTTCTCAGGCCTTTGAATTTGGACTAAATTATACCATCATCTTTCCGGAGTCTCCAGCTTGCAGATGGCAGATTGTGGGACTTCTCGGTCTCTATAATCACATGAGCCAATTTCTGTAATAAATTTTCTCTTCGTATATGCATTTTCTGTCTCTCTAGAGAACTCTGACTAATACTATCCATCCCACTGAGGTGGCCTTTCATCTGCAAATTCTTCAATAAGGAGACAAAACTCAAAGCTGAGGAGAACTAATACAGAAAGATACAGGAGAAGGAAGAACTCCTGGAGGAGATCCTTCACTGGAAGAATGATTAGCTTTAGTGTTTTTTATATGGGTTCTGCAGCTGTACCCCTCTCCTAAGCATTTAAGGGCACAGTTCAGAAGCAGAGGGAGCTGGCCATTTAAAGTTGGTCACATGTGGTATCCAAGCAGAGGCCAGATAACCATTCACAAGGAAAATAGGTATGAGAATTTAGACATCTATGATTCTGCGAAACAGTGTGAAATGTTTTTTCACCATAGTAACTGGTCAAGTCAGGCTTCTTAGGAATCAAGGGTGGAGTTCTCAACTTTCACAGATGGTTCACATACAAACCTCTCACAATGTGCTCTATTACTGTGGTGACCACATCATTCATCATATTAACCAGGTCACTTTTGACAGTGCAAGTCGATGCTCTTAATAAATTACATGACACAATAAGTGTAAACCAGGACTGCCCCAGGCAAAGCTAGACCTGTGTTTCACCATATCTACTTTGGAATTTATGTCTAAATAAAAAACCACCAAGGAGCAGTAGCATTATTAAATAAATAATATCCCACATGACTGCCTAACCAGTCAGGGCTTTTTTTCTCCTAATATTTATTTTTTTAAAAATTAAAAAAAAAAAACAAAACAAATCATGGCATCAAAAAAATAATTATAGCTTACTATATTCCTGTATATTCTTCCTACATAACATATTTGTATATGACTAAGTTTATACTAAAGCATACGTACTTTAGATTGCCTATACCAATTATAAAGTATGTCATATTATTAACTTAAATACTTCATTTAGAAAAGTATGTATATAAACATATCATATTGCATACTATAATATATTAACAGAGTGGCTTTAAAATTATTTGATTTATGTAATCTTATTAGAATCAGTCATCTAAAATGAGAATAAGCATAAAAGGGTATATTCACATCAACCAAAAAATTAGCAATATTATGAATTTTTCTTATGTTTATATTTCAAGTCTAACAATGAAATGGCTGTTTTTAAAGTCATTCCTTATGAAAAAGAGATATTAACACATTAAAATTTGGCTCTGATTTTTTAACAAGTCACAACTTATAATATTCAGATCTTTTAAATTTTTTTCTAAAAGCACATTATTTATATTGTAAATAAAAATTATTTGTGTATAATTTGCCTACAGGCTGTGCAGTCTTCTGAAAAAAAAATTCAGGCCTCTTTGAAAGGAGAAAAATACCTGAATCCATCCATTGTTCCAGTTCAGTACTTTGCTCAAAATAGTACCAACTCAATAAATGCTCATTAACTTAAACATTGGATGGCTGAATAAATGAATGAATGAGTGAACCAGCAATATCTCACAGGAGAATGTTTAAAAAGATAACTAGTCAATGATCATCAGCATTCCCAGTGAAAATAAACTAGATGCATCTACAACATAGTATTGCATCGAAAACATAGTACTACAATTTGTCCTTATATTTCTTAGCCAAATATCATAAGGAAACATTGAGATTATAATATCATAAATGGTGTCAAGTCTTATTTATCTGCACCAAAGTTTCACTAATTAAATTATATATAGCTATAGATCCATTTATTTAAATTTGGTTCAACATTTTCTACTAGCATCATACGATTTACTACAAACCAATTACTGCTCAGTCATTGTAGATGCAAAGCATAACTTATGCTGTCAAGCAACTTTTTGTCTAACAATAACACTTCTCAATTAAAATGAGTATTATTATAAAATTGTATCATACCCAAGCCTCATGACTCTTACTAACTGGTGAGTAGGTAAGTTTGGTTAATAACATTTGTATAGTGATTTCTAAAACAACTTCAATCATATACATAAACTCATCGTAGGTTAATAAGACGGAGTGAGAGAAAACCCTTCACACTTCACTGTGTCTCTTAACATGCATAATTATGAATGATCTATAATTAGCATATTTGTTATGACTATTTTTAAATTACTGTGAATATTTTTAACTTTTCCCCTTGCTCTCTAAATCATTGATTGTACTTTTTACATAGTTAATATTACTAAGCAAGGATAAATTTCAGCACACTTCCCATTCGATTCATCATAAAACCTGAGCTAGTTAAATAACCAGATGATGATATATTAACATATAATCGTGAAATAAAGAGAGTACATGATCACTTTTGGCAGGCAGGATTTAAGCTGATTAATCAAACATATGGCTACAATTTCACCCATACCATGAATTACATTTATACTACTGCCATATATATAACATCTTATTAAAAATATCTAGCAAATCTTTCTTTTTCTCCAATTCAGAATAGTTAGATTAAATATAAGCAAAAACCTACAATTGGTTACCAAGGGAAGCTAAGATATCTCTTTCACCAGCAATATTTTAAAAGAAAACAGAAATAAAAAATAAAAATTCAAAACTACTTATTTAGCTTCTAAGCACCACTGATTCTCCGAGCATCATTTGTTGCTTTTCTAAGCACAATTATAAGCACTAGGGATATAAAGATAGGACATACTCCCTTCCCAATTAGAACTTAAAGTTTGGTTAAGGGACATTCATATTTAAAAAGAAAAGCAAATACACACTTTGGAAAATGTAATAAGAACCTAGGCCTATATAATCACAAAGAATAGCTTCTCAAATATATAGTATATTTTTTATGTGAAAACTTCTAAAAAGAGGGAGAGACTAAATGACTCAATAAGATTCCTTTTAGTCTCATGATTAAATGAATTTAACTTCCCTTGAATCACAAGTAAATTCAGTTGTTTTATAATATCAGATAATTTCATATGACTCTCTAGGAGATAAGATTTATTTGAAGTAAAATTTTAGATCAATCAGTTCTATGAAATATTTAATAACTTTAATTCCTATGGAAAGGTATTAAATTTGTTCACTTTTATTCTTAAAATTTAGGGTTATTCTATCTCATTGTCCTCTCCGACTTTTCTTCTAGGAAAGTAGATCATCAGATCCATCAAGCAGTTAAATAAAATATTTTCCTGAATATACTCAAGATCCAACTAAACGATAAATAAAACAAGTTGGCCCCATTTAAATTATATGTTGGCTAATAAATAGAGTTTTCCCACTCAAAATCATCAGAAATTATGAAGACAATACCCGGGTCACTTTTTCAAAACCTTTGAAATTTAGCATTTACTTTTATCACATGCTGAATTCATGACCATTAGTTTCCACATTTTGACTTATATTATAAAATAGTAACTATTTGGCTGATATTCTGTTTCCACTTTGCATTCTTTAACAAAAGACATTAAATGACTTTATATTTGAAATGTAACTGTTCAATACCCAACTACGTGATTACTTTAAGTTATGTACTATGCACAGCATTCTGTGAACCCTATTTGTTAATATTCTAAACATGGTTTGAACTAAATATACTAACTCTCCATTCATTTACAGAGGAAATAGCACATTTATGACTACCTTAATCTTTTGGTAATCTGTACTTTCTGCCTTTGGTTTTAATATTTTATTTTCTAATATTGTTCAGTGCATATGGGTTGCGGAAAGTTGATTGCTAGATAAGCACATTTAGAAAAATATGAGAAAAATAAAAACAAATCTGGAAAGTAGATTGCTTGATAAAGTCATTTAGGAAATATGAAAAAAACGAAAATTGAATCTGGAATGCTTTTCTATATGAAATGCAATCTGAAAAGTTTAGAATAAAGTTGTTAAGTCATCCATAACACATCTGTGGGCTCTAATGTAAGACAACGTGACTAGAACAAGAGAAAGACATGTGTAAAAAGGGATAATCATTTAGAATGAAATAATATTCGAGAAATAAGAAGAAACTTAATGCTCTCTGCCTTCATAATATCTTTGTGGCCCTTTCAAGGACAGAGGTGGCATGGATATGGACAGCTGAAAGAGAGGGTCTCAAGCTCCTTCACTAATTCTGTCACCTTGAATAAATCACTTAACCCTTCTAATAATTATAGAATAATAATGCCTACCTCACAAGATTGTTGGGAAAATTAAGTTAAATAATATACCATTGATCAACTTACCTAGCCTACAATATATGTGTAATAAGAATTTTATTTTCTGCTCCTTCTTCCAAAGTTTGGGAACATGATTAATGCTACAGTCATCTACATGTTTGCAAACTAAGACTCACTTTGCAGAGCAGGAGCCCCAAGCCCAGAGAAAAATAAGTGACTCAGCAGAGCATTCCAATTAGTTAGAGAGAATGCCAGTCTCTTGGTCATGACTCCTAGCAATAACCACCAGTCATGGTCCAAAAATGACAGCAAAGCAAGATCCCCAACAGATGCTGACCTGGAAGCCTTATGTGTCTTAGTCCTCAAATCCATGTAAAAGTTTAAGTATGGAGACAGAGACTCCTTGAATCAAAGAGGGAAGAGCAAAAGGAAGCACAACCATACAAATGGGAAGGTTCTAGATGGGTTTTGTAGAAGAAATATAAGCAGGGCCCTGTGAAAGCCAGAAAGGGTGCCTGAAGATGAGGCAACAACCAGCAGACAAGCCAGCAAGAATTCTTTGAAAACCTTGCACCGGTTTCAATGACTATGCCTCATGGCCCCAGTACCCTTAGTCATATCCAAGATGTAAGTCCTATGACAGCATTTTTGGATGGCAGTATTTCCTTTCATCTAAACAAGTCACAATAAATATCTCCCCTTGTATTGTGAATTTTGGAATCCCTTTCAATGGTATAAAATAGTCCCTCATTTTCAAACCCCTTTTTGCATATAAAATCCATCTTTTACTTTAATTAAAAATCCTGTAGACACAGCCCCTGATACCTGATCAAATGTTCTTTTTTCATCTCAGTTTGACCCTAGGATTAGAAAATAGGTTGACTCCACACTGATAATTCCATTATTATATCACCTAAGTATTTAAAAATTAGTATGTAATTTACCCACTCTATTTAAGAACTCTTGATTCTTCCCGTTGCATCATTTATTAACTGCATGATTACTCTGATTTATTGAAAACTTGGTACCTATTCTTCAAGAACTTAAGTCTTGTCATCACCTGGGCTTTACGCTAAAAGCTGCTGGCATGGGTTAGGTATTTTTGATCGATATGTTCAAAAACTCATGAGAATTTATGTTTACAGATATTACCACTAATAATAATAATAGTAATATGCACTGTGTCAGTTGCTGTCCTTAATACTTTGTGTATTAACTTAATTTTCCCAACAATCATATGAGATAGGAATTAGGGGACCTAGGTTCGAGCGGATAAGCATCCAAGTTCACAAGCTAGTAAATGGTATAACCAGAAATTGAACCAAAGTCTGTGTGATGTCAGATCCCCTCAGCAACTTGTGTGCCTTGACTACACACGGAGGAAGGGGCTTGGGGTTGACACAAATAAATACCTATCTTTAACTTCTATACAGGTGTTCTACCCACAGTGAAAAGTGGATTCTAATGGCAGACAAGTTCAACTGTAGAAATTCTACTCAATCACATATGTTTCCTAGTTTTCTAAAAACCTCTCTGATCCCATGTGGGACATAATGACTCTTCTCTGATATTCAGCCCATAGCAATCAAGCTATCTTTTTTGTCAACTTACACTATACACAAATAAATAATGTCAACATTTAACTGTCTGAATTACTTTGCTGTACACACTTCATTGAATATAAAATGTTGTTCGTAAAGAACATGCCAGAGATTGGCATGGCATGGAAATCCACTGGAGAAGAAAAGCAGGGCCAAAGGATAACCAGACCATTTGAATGGTATTCTAGACCTAGATGAACCATATGCTTTTTCATCATTTACCAATACAAATTAAAGATTTCTACAATAAAAAAGACTTAAGTCAATTAATACACATTATCTCAGGCAGGAAACATACCATATTCCACACACTTTAAAGTTTAATGCTTAAAATAGTAACATCCCATTAGCCAGAAAAGAAAATGTTGCCACAGCATTCCCACCTCTCGTTCTTATTTATGAACAGGCCTTCGTAACACTTTGCTTAACACATTCTATATTCACATACAGAAGGAAATATACAGTAACCCAATTTTGATCTCTGTTCCAGAAGTTAAAATAAATTATATTTTGTTTTTGCATGACTACAACAAGTTCATAGGAGGAAATTTTGCAGGAGTGTTAAAATTGTTAATATAATCTTGTTCCTTACACTAGAAAGTTCTGCTCATTTTGCCAAATGAACAATCTATCAGAGCTACTATTAATGTGATGTTCCAAGAAAATCTGCCATTTATAGAAATTGAGGGAAGCCCTAGTTGGTGTTGGATCTGGCTAGAGAAACCATGCCAACTGGCCAATGAAGGATATCCACTGGCCAAGGCATGTCTCAGAATCTTTCTCTCCCTAGAGCTCCCAGTTATCCAGAAGCTATAAAGAAGCACACACTCCCTGGAGCTGATAGAAACAAGCTACAAATCAATGTCCAAACATCTGGAAGTATGAAGTGGGCACAAATTATTCAAGGCTATAAAAGAGTTAACGTGTTCTCTTCTAAATTTCCCTTTGCCCTTCAACACCCTTCACCAATCATCACACCTGCATAAATAATACCAACAATGATTTCAAACTCAGCATAGCAAATGCATGAAGGAGGTAACTCTAGTCACTAGGAAGAGTGACTACCATGGCGTTCCCACTCTCTAAAATATTATTTCTTCTCACCTCTGCTAGTCAAGTTCATATATCAGTTATTCTAAATGTTGCTTTCTTCTGAAAACTTCTTAAGTACACTTCAAGAAAGACCATTAGCACATTTCCAAGCTTCACAATTTTAAGACACAAATTTTCAGTCTGAGATTATTTACATAAAGCACCAAAGTTCAGACTCTGAGAACTTTGAAATCAGTGATACTCAGCTTTGCATTCTCACCACCCTAGACAGTGACAGTTGGCTAACAGGCTCGCAATTACATTTGTTGGATGAGTAAATGAATGGATGAGTGGATGAATGAATGAATGACTAAGTAAAACTGGGATTAAAGTAATGTCCGCCAGTTGAACACGGTCAGTCTTGACATGGGATAAGTATTTAAGCAAGTAAAGGTTTTATTTAATTCTCTATAAATTTGGAGGTAAGAATTGGTCTCTGTACTCTCTCCCTTGTTGCTCCCTACTCCTATTCTTACACCTCAATTCAGAAAAAGAACATGCTGAACTGACAAATAATAAAACAAGACTAAATAAATCTCAATAATTATTATCAGTAATGCAGTACTGAGACACAGAATCTCAATGCACAGCTGAAATATAAACACCTGAAAACCCATTAAGACCATCACTAAATGGCTTTGCATTCACAACATTTTCCTGGACGTGCCTCTGCTTCAGAGTCATGTATCATAGTGATTTGGCTCCGTGTTGTCACTAGTGTTATGTAAATGGTGACCTTGGTGTGTATTTGGGGATAGCCTCCACTCTGTAGGCTCACTCACTACCTTTTCACTGGGAGTGATGGTTTTCCCAGGGGCTGTTGTGCTGCAGCTTGGTGTAGCTGTTGGCGTTAATTAATTTATGCAAATCAGCTAGATACCATCCCTGATTAATGTCTTCACTGCTTTATTAATTTTGAATACTTTAAGAGGCTGTTGGACATGTATGATGCAATATCTGCTTACAGAATAACTACTCATGTTATTAATTTAGACCTTGAAGAACAGTATTTTATCTCTTCTAGTTGATACTACTAATTACACAAAATTTATAACTTTAAAATAGTAATTGTGCCAGAAATAAAACTAAGTTTTACATATTTTCTACAAGTGGCATTGGCATATAGCATCCTTAAAATAACTATATGAATTTGCAATCTAAAACTAATAGCAGAGAAAGTGTAATTTGTGCCTATTCTGTGTCAGGCTCTATGATAAAGGCTTCACATGCTTAACCACTATGACATGTGGACCAAAATAGATCATACATTCAACAAAATTCATACAGAATTCATAGAAAAAGTTTTGTTATCACTATTCCTTTCAAATGTTCGTGTTTTCTAACTATTTGTATTAATTCCTCCACTGAGAACTAAGCTTCCATGAGGGTCAAATTAATATCTCACATCTCTCCACATTACCCAGAGACATTAAAAAAAAGTATCCTGTACTGAAACAGGTTTCATTGATGTAATTTTATGGTTAAAATTATTTTCTAGCCATTTGATAAAAGTCGAAATCATTTAAATCTCCTTAGATATTTTGCTAAGTTATCAAATACTCACTTAAAAGCATTTTGATATAGAAAGGAATGTTTATTACTACAGAACTCATGGCTTTAATGGGGAGGATTAGAAGCAAGATTTGGAAGAAATGAATGACCCTATAAAATCATTTGTTCAATAAATATGAATTCAAGGCACTGCTGTTGAAATGGCTGACTACAATGTCTGCCATCATGAGTTCACAATCTAATAGCTGGAATAACGTAAGTGTAAAAATAACTAAATCCGAGGCATCATATAACTCATTCTCATTAAAAAAAAAAAAATACAAGAAAAGAGCCATTGCGGTACCAAGGAAAATGATCACATCTGCTTGAAAGAGATACATCTAGACTCCCAGAGATAGAAAAAGTCCATGTCAGGAAGTAGGAAGATAATAAAAATGAAAGAAACCCAGAACACTGGACATGTGCCTGAGAAAAAGCCAAGGAGTCCTCCAGTACAGAAGGTGATTTAGGAAGACAAAAGACTGGGAAAGCAAATTCATACAAAATACCAAAATCCTTGAATGCTAAAGGGATTTTTTTTTTATTAGAATTTATTACTTACGATATTTATAATAATTCTGGGCATTATACAAGGTCCGGGATGGGGATGCTGTCATTGCTGATATTTTTTCTCAAAAATTCTTTTCCTTGAAAATGGGATCGTTCTGTACACAGAACTGTCCTTTCTGATAAGTGCTCATGTCAGCATTATGGAAAGAGACTTTAACTTTTGAGTTGGCAATCCTACTATCAAGATGTTAGTTCTGGAAAAACACTCTATTTCTTTCTCTCTTCTCCAAATACTGTATTTTTTAAAAGGAAGGGTTAGGTCCAGTGCACCTAGCATTTAATACTCTATATGTTATCATGCCAAAGTAGTGGCAACCACATTACTGTAAGAGATAGGGATTGCTCTGGGCAAGACACAACTCAAATATTGCATCCTCATGAAGACTTCACACACACACACACACACACACACACACACACACACACTTACATCCCATTGTATTTTCATTTTTACAACTCATTTGAGCGAGAGTCCCTAGACTCAGATGCAACTTGTCTAAAGAAAAGACCATAAACTAAAAATTAATTATTACTTAATAGGTAAAGATAAAATGCTATTGTAGAAAACAAATGATACAACTTAATCTATATTTGGTGGTAGAATAAAGAATTCCTGGAGGAGGTGACATTTTAGCTGGTGTGAAATGAATGGTTTAAGGGGAAACATTTCACTTAGGATCATTTAACTGTAAAAAAACAGTCCCAATGAAGTAATTTTAAGGTAAGGAGATGAAGTAATGAGTCACTATAAATACATATATGTACACACATATATACATATACATCTATATAACATATATATATAACATAACCCAAGAAAAGTCAAATAACTCAGCCTCAAGGAACATATATGGCACACTGAAGCTATGGCATAGGAATGTCACACTTTGACATGTGGCTTAGCTTCCCTCCAAATATCCCTCTTCACTGACAACTGGATTCCTAACCCTGGAATTCCTGGCCCTTACTCTGCATATCTTTTGTCTACCTCATAGTTCCCTCTTCACGTTTGAATCTTCTCATCATCTTGGCTTGCTAGAACTCCTTAAGGATCCAACTCTACCTCATATATATGGTAACTGAGACATTCGTTTGGTCTCAATGTACCATAAATCGCTGTTCTCTCAGGATAGAATCTCTCAGTTGAAAGTCTTAAGATATAAGAAATGTAATAGGCTCTTTTCATGCCTATGTATTCAGTTCATCTTTTCATGCCTATGTATTGCCTCCTCATAGCTGAGATGCCCAATCAGTTGTTTCTGGAGGTAGAAGAGAAGGAGTGGGGACTGTGAAAAGCAGTCGCCCACTTCAGTAGAGACTGTGGGAAAGGCAATCCCTTAAGACAAGTGTGGATATGGAAAGCTCTTGCCATGTCCAAGTTATAGAGTCCCAAGCTCAAGAAGACCATGCACAGAGGCAGGAAAGAAAAAAGCATGAATGAAGAATTACAAGTTCAATACAGTCAAGGCATAGTCCACAACAAGAGAACATGTGCAACTCTGTAGGACACTATTAAAAGAAAATAAATTATGATGGGAAGACTCTATAGGAGCCTGCTGCCACAGTCTACATGGGAGAAGATGAAGCATTCAAAAAAGATAGTGATGGTGGTATTACAGAGTAGAAGATGGGTTTAAGAGGAATTCAGAGGTAGTACTTAATGGTCTGCCTCATCAATTATGTGTGGAAAATGAGAGAGAAATCAGCTATAACTCCCAAGTTTCTATTTTAGGCAACTAGGTAAAAGCCAGTTCCATTAACTGAACCAGAAATGGAAATGGGAGACATTTATTACTGGGTGGGGAATGGGAGGTGGCAAGGAAACAAGCAGAAAGAAAATGAATGTGGAATGGAAGATGAGTCTAACCGAGGCCACGTTTAAGGCAGCCAGGGTATATCCAACAAGTACAACAGCCATTAGGTTAGTTGGATGCATGAGGCTGAAGCATCAAGAGGAGTTTGAGCCAAAAATACAAACTTGGTAACCATCTATCATTACACTAGATGAGAACTCTTGAGAGAGAGTTAAAGAGGACAAAACACAGAACCCAGACAGGAGGTTTCCACACCTTTGTTAATACAGACACATTACTATGTTACTTCCATGAATGGGCTGAACTCCCCCAGTAGACTCAACAAACCGAGAACAGGAATGGCCTTTGCTTGTCTTTGTGCAATAAGTGCCAAGCATAGGGCGTAGTAGCATAACATAAGAAGGAAATGCCTAGACTACATTATATAGACACAAAATCAACTATTTCCTGAGAGGAAGAAAGGTTTGTTGTTGTTGTTATTGTTGTTTTTCAGTAGGGGGCTGTGGGGGAAGAAGTTATTTGGGTATTTGGAGTCATTATAAAGTAATAACTAAATACTGGATAACAAATTCATTAATAAGGAATTGATCATACTGAAGAGTTTCATTTATATCAGTAAATAACCAAATACTTGATGATGTGTTTAGAATAAAAATTATTTTCAAATTATTTTCATTTTTGCTTATTGAAAACCTGAGTAAAAAAATATTTTATATATATATGTGTGTGTGTGTGTGTGTGTGTGTGTATTTGTCAAAACTCATCAAACTATTTATATTTTATTCAATGAATTTTACTGTAGATAAAATAAATCTCAATTTTAAAACTATACCTATAGAGAGAGGGTGACTGATTAGAAGAAAACAATTCATTATCATCTTTTTTTTTTAATTTCCCAGTAAATACTCATTTATTGAGCACACATTCATATCTTTTATTAGGTTCTCAGAATGCACAAAACATGAACATGACAAAAGTTCTTATTCTCAAGGAACTCAAGGTTTAGGGTTAAACCAGACATAAAAACAGATCACAAAATGGATGATAATTGAAGTAAGAATAGAGTGCCAAGGGTCACACACGGCTGTATAAAAAGTTTATGATCTTTTTGTCTCCTCTGTGTTTCTAGGTCAGATGTCCGGGGGAAATGAAGCTGAAAACCTCACTTCCTAAACTCATTAATGAATACGTTACCACAACTATGTGTACTAATTATATGTGCAACACATAAAAGACAGACAAAAGGGAAACAAATGCAGGGTAATGGTAGTGTGCTATTTAGTGCGCATCACAGTTTTAATCAATAACACTACCCCTATTATACAAAACCACTGAGTGCAGTTAGTGAATGAGGCTGGAAGGAGTTAGCTACTTTTAAAATGAACACTAGAACTAGTTCGGTTACTCAAGTACATCGCTTCCAGCAATAACAGCTTCAGTTCTACTCAAACTCAACAACTCAACTCTGACTTGAGGTCTAAGTACTAAACAATCCTTAAAAATATTCTGATGTTTCAAGTGGCTCTTACTCAGAAAGATAGACACAAGATTAATTTCTGGTAGAGAAATCTCCTGCAGAGGTACATTTTTTTTTCTGAATTTCCATTTAATAAAATTGCCAAAGGTTTCTCAAATACTATAGGTTATTTTTCAAAAATTAGGTAAAGAGATGTAATTATTATTATTTTTTTTTTATTTCTAAGTATTTATAATACTGTTACACTACAGCTATTCAAAAAAGGAACTTCTGCAAGGAATACAACTAGGCACATAGGCCAAGAACAAGGTGTCTCTAGACAGCCATGCTAGTCAATGAGGCAATAAACCTTTACTAATCCATTACACTGTTTTCTAGAGTATCTCCTGGAATATGGTAATTTGTAGAAACTGACTCTACAAAGATTTAAATACTGTATATTTGAACACTGAATGAATATGGATATAAAAATTATTTAAGTACTTCACTAAAGGGAAAAGAATCTTGGTAATCATATATTTAAAGTAACTGTATTTTAATTACTAAGGGTAAATGAACTGTAGAAAGAGTAGATTCACTTCTATTACAGACATATCGGTACTCTCTATAAATTGTATTAGTTTTGATTTATTCTATATATGTTTATTATGTTTGACATAAGTGTACACACATGGAATACCTATGATGTCTTGGAAAAACTTTCTTTGAATATTTATTAACATATTTATATATGCTAATATATATATATATATACATATATATATATAATCTTGTTCTTAAAATGCTGGAATTCCCTTCAACTCTCAAAAAGCATCTTTCTCTGGATAGAAGATGACTTGCCACTTTAGTAGAGCATCAAATAATGGCTCTTCATAGAAGAATTCATATGAGGTAGAAGTTATACATTCACTTGAGAGCATCATGTCATTTTCTGCATTGTAAAGGCATGGGACATCTCAGTTTCCATCTTCCCCACAGAACAAACTCTGAAGCATATTAAAGCTATTAGTTAGTTATTGGCAAGTTTGCTACAAAATGCCTTATCTGTGAGAAAATTATTTTTGAATTTGTCAATCATCACTAAATAGTCAATCATCACTAAAGAATTAGCATTCCTAAACTGAACCAATAATAGTATACTACAGTATTTAATATCTACTTTTTACATTTTGTAGTACACTGAAATTTTTACAATTACCTTTTGTTTTCAATATCTATGCATTTAAACTAACAAATGTTTAACAGGAGATAAACTAAAATAAATGTCTTTCTCAAGATGAAATCTCTCTGGATGGGAAATAGCACTGCACTTCCCACCCATGTTTCCTCACCAGCATATACAGGAGTGTTCAAACTCATGTTAGCTTGACTGGTAAATTATGGAAAATTAATTCATTCTTAATAGTTATTGCTGTAGGGATGAATATTTCAAAGATGAAATGGCAGGTGGACAGACCTGATAAAATGCAGCTGGGATTAAAATGTGCAGGTGACAGGTAGTATAATTTGCTGTTGCCTAATGATAAAGCCTACTGGCTGAAGTAAAGAGGTACATAAATATAATAATAAAGAAGTTGTTCTAAGGCTCCAACCATCAGAAATATATAGCAAAGTGTTGAACGGTAGACTGAAAATTGTGAAGTCTCTATTTTAACTTAATGTATATTGTTCAGAAACCCACTGAGTAAATGACATATATGGTACTATGAGTAAAGTCAACCATTAATTGCAGCTAAATATAGAAAACCTGGTTGAAATCATGATACAATGGCATTTTTTAAGATCAGGTGATGGTATGTCCCTTGGTTCATACTGCCAGCACTAAGGCAAAAATAACCACCTCACGGGTCAGATTTTGAAAGCAGAGATCTGGCAACCAAGATATAGGTGGGACAGAAATCACTAGACTATTGACCTTAAGAGTTTATAACCCCTTGGCCCAAATGTCAGCCTAACTCGCTTCAACCTACATCAATGCAATACCACGTCAGTATTATTGTATTCATCGTGTGTCGAATTTTAAATAGTGATTCCTAATTGATCATCTCAACAGAAAATGCATTGATTGGTTTCTTTACCCAAGTGGTCAGCCACAATTAGTACTCTAGGTCACAAAAAATATTTACAAAAGTCACCATAATGAAACATGAACCAGTCTCTAACCATAATATTAAGAACACTTTTTAAAATAAAGACTACTTTTATGTAAGCATTCACATATTTTCTAAAAGACATTATTTACCTAAATAAGCTGATTCTTCATAGCTAGGTTATAAATCTAAGACTATATCTTGTAGAGGAATAAAATTATGAGATCAGTGTGGTTCTCAGAAGTGTTATTTCTGTCAAAGGTTGGAACAAGTGACTCACTAATGTTATACTAATTTTCACAGCAGTGGGTAGTATGTCTATGAACAGAAGTCTGGTATGAAATGCATTTAGTCAGACTGGATGATGATAATTCCGGTGATGAGGAAGGGAAGGGGTTTCACCAATCTATGTAGCTTTGGAAATCAGACACATCAAAGATCACTATTTCTGTACAATTTCCTGAGTAACCTCAGAGATAGTATCACTGAGACATCAATGAAATTGTTTGATTACTATAAAATAAACCAATTTACTAGTTTTGTTATCTCCATTTTTCCCTTACCACTAAAAAGAAAAATAAGAATGTACCAGTTAATGGTTACATAATGCATATTATTACTGAACTACTGGAAAGATTGTAGAAATAGTACTTAATTTATGTGCCCAGTGTATAATATCATATCTTTATTCTCTTATTCATTTGTGTTATTTTTATTTGATTCCAACCTAGCAGCCATCGCTTACATTTTCGTTATCATGGTTTAAAATAAGTCACATGGAAACACTCCTTATTGGGGTGAGCATTTAGATGACTTGACAAATTTGCACCTGGTCCTTATCAAGTCAGCAAATGGTTCTGCATGATTACCAAGAGTCTCATTACATTAACTTTCCTGCTTCATTTAGAGCCCAGACCAAACACTATGAAACAAAAGTGAGTAATCCCACATACTGACTGAAGAATTTCTACCATATTCCGTTTCCTGCTAAAATAAGTGTTCAAGTGATGATACTGCTAACAGAAAATGTCTTTTATTTTGTGAGTCCATGTGACACGAAATGATATTTTCCAAAAGAGGAGCTATTTTTCCACAAAATATCAGCCTTGCATAACCAATAAAAACAGTGGATTCAGAAAACGTAAAAGAAGCTTCAATATTTATTTGCAGACTGTACTGTTCACCTTTTGATCCTGAAAGCAATGAAAGCTGCGCACATAAACAAATCCTTTTGTTTGAAATTCACATAAATTTGAAATGGCTCGAAAGTACCAAATAAAATCTACCTAGACTCTATTTGTAGCATTTGATCATCTAAATTGAAAAGCTGAATTCTACATACAAGTTTCATCAACACAGTGTATTTTTCCATACACACACACAGACATATACACATCTATAGGTTGCTATACAGATATGGATATGTTAGTAATTTAAGTCATATAAATATGTATGTACTATACAAAAAATTGTTCTGCACAACATTTTTATTTCTAAAAAGGGATCATTACCTGTCCTAATAGTATTTTATGTAAATATATTTCACTGTTTTTCAATGTATTAAAAGTCAATTTAATGACATCACTTATTATTTTCATAGCATCTTTCAGTATATTCTCATGTTTTGAAACAGTGAGTCTCAGGGCAGGTATTACTATCTGCATTTTACAAATGCGAAGACTGAAGCTAAGAGAGTAAATGACTTGGGACAGAAAAGGACTCTAGTTTTCTGAGGGGCCCATGTTAGGGTTTCTCCTCTTGTCTCCTGCTCTTCTTCATTAAAGATGTGGTGCTGTGAGCGTTAATAATGCTATTGGTTTTAGTTACACTAGGGTTTCAACATGGTACTAATAAAATCCAGTCAGCAAAGTCAATGTAATAATGTGACTATCTATGGAGATTTTCACCCTTGACCCTAGCCTCTTCTTTCTTTTCTATTTTGGAGCAAAATGAGGAATTCCAAATAGTCAAAAGTCATGTTCAAATTCTCACTTCAGTGTCCTCATCATAACTCTTCCGTTGCTTATTAGTGTAACTATCCTGCAGTTATAGACTGCCCTGTACAGGACTGTACAAAGATTTACGTTTGCTCATCAGGTGGAAATCATCTGTAAAACCATCAATCGCGTTAGCTAGCTATAGAGCACTGAGCTTCAATGCCTGTTTTCAGGCCAAATGAACACTGTAGATCATGCATCGGTTATAACTACCTCATCAATTTTTCATTTATATACGTTCACATAAAATAACTGTGTGATGTCCAGATGTTTTTATAAGAGTATTCTTAATATAAATACAATAGTATAATGTGAATTATGGCTAGCCATTTTTAATTTTATAAAGCACATTTTTAGGAAAATCAAAGAAATGTTTTATGTTGTCCACACACTAAATATCTCAAATGCTTTTAATAAAATCTATTAAAAAACGTTCTTTAATCGGCTTCACAGAATCCCTAGATTAGAACCCCTGATTAACAAAACAAAAAATGGTTTTTAAAGATTTAGTGGAAATGTTAATGCCAATTAAATCTCTTTTATGTGAATTGATTAGTGTGATTCATTATTAACTACTCTTCTAGACAGATGTGTTACATTACAGTTGATACAGAACACTGGTGGAAAAAAAAGAACACTGTTGACAGTTTATTTGATGATATTACTTTAGGTTTTAAAATATCCACACTTGAAATTAAGAGAGAGCACACAGATTTCTAAAGATTTTTTTCTGCTCAACATATTTTTTGGCATGATCAAACCCAAATGGTTGTGACTGTCTTAATTTTGGATATATTTCTGAATTATTTTTTCTAGTTATTTTAATTTTGGAACTATTACTTTGTAGTTTCAAAGTATTGAAATATGAAATTCTCTAAAACTGAAGAGCTTATTCTAGATAATTTACAAATACATTTTATGAAAGGAGACATTGTTGTAAATTTTACTTAAAATCAAAATTGATGAAGCTCAATGACAGTTTAATAAAATGCAATAAAATTAAAACATTTAAAAGTAAATCATCATGATGATATTCATTTGCTATCACTAAAGAGTTTTTCCACAATGGTTTTTAAACAAAATTTAAATTTTAAGAAAAATTAAAAACCTGATTTTTCTTAAAAGTGGATTATTTTCAAGTGAGAATTTTAAAGCATTATCAAATACCCTTTAATGAATTTCAAAAACAATCAAACATATGGATATCATTTCTTTTGTACTACATATGGGTAAAAGTTGTAGAAAACATCATTAGAAAAATGTGTTTTTCTAATTACACCTCCTAATATTTGAAAAATAGTTTGATGTGTTTTATAAATGCATCACATGTCACATTCCTAATTATTACTCAATTCCACATCTCCTCTTTCATATCTTTTGAATATATTGAAGTGATAATGTTTTTCAGGATAATAAGAAGGCACGCTCAGTAAAGATGAATCAAAAAGTCTTTCCCTACACACTGGATTTTTTAAGAGTAAGGAAAGAGCTGGGAGAGCTGCTGGCCAGTCTCCTGGGTGAGGACAGACACCAGGCAGGGAGATCTTCTGGGAGGTTTGGTCTCACCTCTGAACCAGTCTTCCACACCCAGGGGAGCAAAGGCCTCTGCCTTCCATTTCCATGTCACTGGCTCACTTTTGGCAAAAATCGTCTTATGGAAATCTTTTACATTCTCATGGTGACTTTTCAATTATCTAGACATTATTATAAGTTATAATTCAGTTTCTCACTAGGCTCTTTTATGTGATTCACTAACACTAAAGCATCATGAAGGAAGTAGGGAGAAAGGAAAGAAGAAAGGAAGGAAGGACTTAGGAAGGAAAGAAGAAAGAGAGAACAAAAGTAACCACGCTTCACCATGACTACTCAAGTTTTCAGAGGCTGAGACGGAAGGCCATCTCCTTACGGGATTCCCTCGGGACATAAGAATTCTTGATCTATTCCCTACAGGAGGTCAACAGTTGGACCACTGTTTAATGAGCTGCATGGAATGCCAAACTTTTTTTTGTAGTATAAGAATTATCAAGACATAAACTATAGTACATGGATATTTAAAACACAGATAGGTACAGCTTTCTCCAATTTAGAAGGGGGAAGTTATTTATACCAGAGATGTCTATGAATCATGAATAGACTCTGAAAACCAGGCCTTCGAGGTCCCAAGATCCACTGATCTTTGTTCTACCTCGGATTATGTTGGGAATGTCTCTCTGAATTCATAGAATCACTGACCGAACCTGGTTCTTTGTTCCTACATTTTTAGGGTCATATCTAACTGCAGACTCAGCAGAACTCAGGAAATACTTCTCTGGTCAACATTTCTGCTCACATGCTTCTTCTCTCTCTAGGCTGCCAACTTCTGGTATCTTCAAATACACCTGTTGTCTCTTAAATTTTGCAATCTATGTTTCATATAGCTTAATTTATATAGTATGTATTTATATTGACAATCACTAAATAAAAAATATCTATACTTCAACAATTTTAAAAAATATCCTCAAAGCAGTAATTTTCCACCAGTCATTTCCACATTTCTTGACATGACCTAGAAAGACCCATCTTGAACTTTTCTAATTTTTTAATCAAGGTTTTAATTCATATCATTATTGTTATTTTTCTTTTCTCTCTACTTACCACCAAACACACACACACACACACACACACACACACACACCCCTATACACATACACCCCTATACACATACTTACACATCCTGTAGAAAATAATTTCTCAGTTTCAGATGGGAAAACAAATTATACAAAATGTTTTTCTGATAACATAGTAAAGTACATTAAAGATATAAACAGAACCATGATTTATAGTCTAATTGCTGAACTGAGACTACGGCGTGCAAAAATACCATTTCATAGCTTATAAAATTATTTCCTATTCCAAATGTTGGTAGCATATCATGGTAGTAAGGATTATAACTCCTTTATCCAATCTAAGAAAAGAGTGTATGTTTAAATATTTATTTTTATCTATATATCGCTTAAAGAAAATTGATTGACATTTTCCAAATCAGTAACTAGTTTTTTTCTAGGTTTATTGAGGTAAATAAAATTTTATTTTAAAAATAGTAAAATGAAAAAGCTATGGATAACAAGATTACTAGTAACTTTCATTTTCCTTTCTGTATATTGTAATAGTTTCAAAATTCTTTACAATAAGCACGTATTATTCCAGGGATAAATACTAAAATCCTTAACATAGCTCACCTGAACTCACTGGCCTTAATTCTCTCACTGAACCTCTCTGTGCTCCAATCTCCATGACTTCTATTCATTTCCTTAAAGAAGTATTTACCCATTCTGTCTTGGAATCCCCACAGCTGCTATTCCCTCTGACTGGAAGGTCCCCTTGTACTCTATCTTTACTTAGTTAACTCCTACTTGAACCTTTAGCTCAGTCTAGACATCACTTCCCAAGGAGGCCTTTCTTCACTTGCCAGAGCAGATAATAACCATGATAAAGTCACTGCACTGTCCTCTACTTCTCTGGGGCAGCATTATTGCAATTTATACTCATACATTAATTTCATTATTATTTTATTTCTCTAAACCATAAGCTCCCCTAGGCTCTATTCCATACATTTGTGTCTCCGGTACTTGGTATGCAATAGGCGCTCACTAAGTATTAATTCACTAAATGGAGTGAATGTCTTTATAATGTTATATGTTAAAATATTTATGAGATTTATGTATTTACTACATAAATTTTAGGTTAAAAAAGTATTAATTACACAAGTGCATTATAAAATGGTTTCCCGGCAGTCTGACAAATACGTGAACTACAAGGGCACATATCAAAAAGTGTCTCCTATTACCAACATTATTGCAAGTGAATAAAGAAAACGTCAACTGACTACAATGTACATACCAAAGAATTTCATTTGTTGAGACATTTCTGCTCATTAATCCTGATAAAAACTATTAAATATTCTCTGTAGCTCAGACAAAGCAGCTAACTACTGGTATAAATCTTCATAAGCCTCTAAAAGGACTTAAAGGACATAATAAACCCTATTTGTAAGACATACACATGATTTGAGGTTGGCTTACTTTGGGTGTCCAATTAAAGTTATTGCTAAGTGCACTGCAGCTGCGCCCTGAGGGACTTACTTCTGGGATTCCAACTCAATGGCCCTGCTATTTTCTTCCGCTGTAAAAGTACACCCTTTTAAACAAATCAGGCTGCTTAAAAAAAAAAAAAAGCACTAAACTATATATGTTTTAATTTGCCATCTGCAAGAAGCTAAACTTCATTATTACAAATGTACTAACAAAGCTAGTGAACTAACAATATCCAAAGCAAAAAAGTCTTGCCCTCTGAGAATATGAACATTAATGTCTAGTTGTCAATTCTTGATCGTCCATTTCTTAGATTAACTACTTTATGAGCCTTCTGAAAGGAATTTGAAATTGCGGGTGGGCTTTCTGCAATCTATTTGCTGAGCTTGTACTTCCTCCAATTTGTTTATGGGATTTAAGGATACCAATTAAATATTAATCAAAGGAAAGGAAATATCAGGAAGTAAATAAATGTAATAACAACATCCATATTTATCCTCATATATGAAGACATATACAAAGTATCAAGTTAAATGTTTTAAAGTTTTGTATTACCTGCAGTTTGAAATTATCCACCTTATTGATCTCTATTCCATTATCACATGTGATTGAACAAAGGCCACTCGTGAAATTTCTCAAATTTACTAAATTGTCTACCTTTCCCTTCCAGCTTTTCAGTTTTCTTTTGTTCTTTGCAGATAATGAAAATTAGCATTCCACCATTCTAAACAAATCCAGTGTATTTGGTGGAGACCACTTACATCAGTTCCTATCTACACAGTCATTCTCCCTCAGACCCAGCAATCCCACTTCTAAGTCTCTATTCTGAGACGCAACTCCATAATATTAGAACAATGTATATACATTTTTTATAAAAGCAAATTCTGTTCACCATTCTCTGTTGGTCTACTCCAATGCTTATACTTATCTGTTCAACGCTTATATTAATCTTATATTTAAGTCCCTCATAGTAAGCAGCTCAATCCCAGAAGGTTAACCTTTCCTTATTTTCTGGAGAAAACCGAGGCCATCCAGTGTAAACTTTCCTAACGTTTTGTTTCTTTAAACTTCAAAATCACACATTGCTCTGTTTTACCTTTTTTCTATGAGGAAAAAAAAAAAATTCTTAGTTTGAAGCTGATTAGAGATAAATAAGGTTGGAAAAACCAGGTAGTGCTAAATCCTCTTTTACTATAGTGGGCTATTAATTCAATTTGTCTTAAATTTAAGAATTAATTACCAAAAGAATTAACTAAAAGAGTTTAAAGTGATTATCTCTGTGGAAGGAGAAATGGGAATGGCAGCAGGCAATCGGTATAAAATATATGACTCTTTAAACTATGTTATAACTTTAAAATTTAAATATTCCCTCTTTAGCAAAAATTGATCTCTCTAGTTGGTTTGTTATCCATATATTTAAGGAGAGAGCCCTGAGAGAAGATCGATGGGAAACTTTTCTTTCAGTCTAACACATTGGTTAGGTCACCTGGGATGGGCAGAGGGAGACTGCAAACTTTTCATCCAACACACTTTGGCTCTCTTCTCCACAGATTCTGAGAATCTCCCAGAATCTGGGAGTGAAGGGCGAGAGTGTTTTGTTTGAAAATTTTCCCCAAAGGATTCTGACAGAATCCACTGAGTTAAGAACTTTTACCCAACACTGACGATTTTCACAGAAAGTTCATGGGTTTGTCTCTTTAGATTCAGGGAAAAAAGATGGCTCTATTCTAAATAGTTATTTTTGTTTCTTTCACTCTCTTCCTAAAAAAAAAAAAAAAAAATCCAAATTCTGCCTGTCTTATAAAAAACATCTTTCTTCATTTGATTGTACATCAAATGTACATTGTGCACATTGTTCATCTGCTGACATGGACTAAATTGATACTTAAAGAAGAATCACTTACACCAGATAAAAATCATTGGATTGTTTGCACTTTCAAATAGAATGTAAACCTGAGAGAAAGAGTGGAATAGTAGTCATGCAGAACATGAGAACCTACAGGGTGAGAGAAGGCATGAGACGGAATGCTCTTCCAAGAGTGACATTCCCACAACCTCATCTAGTACAGTTACTTGAATAACTATCACACAAAAGGGTCAACGTTTTGACCAGCCAGCAGGAGCCACCCTGAGGACTGATGACTGAGAAACCAGTTAGGGGGTCCCACAGATATGACATCTGATCCCTCCCCTTTTTGTGGTGGGTAGAAGAGAAAAGCAAACAAGGAATATTCTGAGTGAAGACTTCAACATAAGTAATGTTGTAGGAGCAAGTTAGCAGAGCGGGTAAATTTACTGGCCTAACCACTTAGAAAATCACATTAGTCACCAAGAATTACCAAGCTTCTTAACATTTCTTCTGAAAGATTAGGATACTTCCTTTTATATATCTGAAACTTATATTGGAAATAAACTTTTATTTCATTGCTAAAAGCATGACCTGTGGCTTGATACCATTTTCCAAACACAATTTCTAAATCAGCTCATACTTCAATGTTTTCTATACAAAAGATGTACAAGGGCTTAAGACAGCCTCAACTCTAAGATACCCACACGAAAAGAAAAAATTAGACCCACAACACCATTTTTGAGCACATTCCTAATAGTATGAACTTTGAAAAGCACTTTGCAATTTCTTTTTCTTAAGTGTGGGTGTATCCTAATGGCACTGGCATCAAGAAATAAATACAGAATAAACACAATACAATATTCCTTTATTTAGGGGGGGCAGGGTCTATGTACCAAATTTTCTAAATCAGCGATTTCAAAATAGCTGCATGCCGTAGTTTTTTTTTCATTTAAAGTGTTTTCTTGACAAACTAATCTCAGTAGTTTTACACTGATATTCAACACTGAGCTATTTATAATGAAATATTTGGGTTTATTTCTTATATATTTTAATAATTGCTTTCAATTAGAGAGGAGCATTTATTTTCCTTTCAAAACTTCAATGTATTGTCCAGATAAGCATCTTACTAGGCTTTTTGTTCCGTCCTCCTTTCCACATACTGGGAAAGTGAGGCGGTAGATTTTGGAGGCCAAATCCTGGTTCAAATCCTGTTCGCGCCACTTACCAGCTATACAACCTAAAGCAGATTATGCAGCCTTTCTGGATCTCCCACATTTTAAAATGAAGGCAATAGCTTCTGTGTTAGAGAATTTGCTGAACCACATATGTAAAGCACCCGTGGCTGGGCATTCCTTTACTAGGCCCAACTGGTTTTTCATAGTGACTGAGTAGGCCATGTTATGTTTTTCATAGTGACTGAGTAGGCTATGTTAGCCATTCACCACAATATGAAAACACCATACTTCAATATATATTTCTTTTGTGTCTACCATGTATATAGACATGTACATCATATTCAAACACCACATATCTGTATCTGATGTAAAAATTCAAAAAAAAATGTGAAAAGGGGGGATAAACAACCTGCAATTTTAGGTGTTACCATTCTCACTTTGTTTACTTTACATCTTTGCAAAAACTGAGTTGGCCAGTTACACTATTTGGCCCTGGATGAAAAAAAAAAAAAAAACTGTGAGTAAAAATTTGCAGAAAGAAGGAGAATTACCATATGCATACAAAGAATGGGATATTTGCAAAGCTAAGTTTGCTTAGGGAATTAACATAGATCTCTGCCTATTCTTGGCACTGGGAACAGGAAGTGGGAGACTTTCTTTACACTTCCTAGAGAGAAAGCTTTGTTCTGATCCTACCACAGTGAGCTTGAGGACTCTGGAGAATGGTATCCATGTACAGAAATCTCACCTCAGACACAAGGGTGAAAAAATGCATTCAGGTGAACCACAGTAAAACCGCGGATGCTTTCAATCACTGACTTGGCACTATCCCCTAAGCAGGCCACCTGGTACATTTCAGACTCAAGCATTATATCTCTCAATTCTCGCACGAGGCCACAATATTCACACATTCAAACAATTTGCGTGTCTTTTATTGAGAAATTTACATAGGTCATAATTGAAAACCAAACAATCCATTTAAGATGCTATAATAGAACTTTTTAGTTACAAACCTCAAAACAAATATTGGAATTAAAGTAAGTAAAATTTTTATTTCCTTTACCTTCAATCTCTGAAGAAACGTAATTTAATAAATTTTCTTTATTCCTCTACACATTAGGAAATGGAGTTATATTGATTTTAAAGATGGGAAGAAAGATGAACAACCCATTGCTCTGACTCACCATGAATTTTATAACCCTACACTTTCAACCATGACATTGAAAACCTTTCACTTTCATAATTCTTAATCTTAAAGAGCACTTTTCAAATTATACACAATAAAATATGAGTGTCCCTCAAAAGGTAATAGATGTTAGTAAAAAGAAGGTTCTGCAATAATTAAATTTAGGAAATTAAAGAAACAAGGTTAAAAAGGCTAATTTAGGGCAGGATCTCAACTAGTGTTTCATACGCAAATGGTCCCTAAGAGGTGATTACAGTACAGCATTTCAACTCATTAGACAGACAGGCCTTAACAATTTCTTCTTACCTTAAAGAATATCTTGGGAACTGCTGCTGCTCCAGACCAATGGTTCTCAAAGTGTGGTCTCCTGGCCTAGAGCATCGGCATCACTTGAGAGCTTGTTAAAAATGCAAACCACCAGGTTTCTTCCAAAACCTGCTGAATCAGCAGCTCTGGGAGTTTGGCCCAGCAATCTGTATAAGGGATCTCTCCAGGTGATTCTGATACACACTTAATTTTGAGAACCACTGATCTAGCTAAACCAGTCTCTGCAAAAGTAAAAACATGGTTTCTACAATTACCTTAGAAACAAAAGGGTTTTCAAATTAAAATAGGTCTTTAATAACAGGGAGTTTGTAAAAATTTATCATATTTCTTTTTTCTTTACTAAATCCATTTTGATTTAGAAAAGCACCTACTGCTTTACAAAATTATATAAAATGTTTTTATTTGCATTCTCTTTATTTTGTTGTTTACTCTTAGCAAGGCAAAATTCCTAATGCTTATTAAAGAAAATAAGTATCTGGTTTTGTTGTATATAAATAAGAATAAAAATATCAATTTTTATTTCATGATCCATATTTCTTATATGACTTTGATAGACATAAATAAAAGCAGAAATAAAAAGTAATGTCATTATGTTTTTCAAAAATATTTGTCTATGAAGTATCTAAAGTAGTCTAATTTACAGAAACAGAATGTAGAAAGGAAAGGAAACTAGTTTTTCATGGGCATAGAGTTTGAGTTTTACAAGATATAAAAGTTCTAGAGGTCTGTTGCACAGCAATGTAAACATACATAACACAACTGAACTGCACTCTTAAAAACATTTAAAATGGTAAATTCAATGTTATGTGATTGTATCTGCAATTAAAAATAAAACAAAAAAATTTAAATATGTCTTTATTCAGCTCATATGGTGAAACTGAACCATCGAAGCGTTTACAACTGTTAAAAACAACATGATTACAATACAAATATACTCTACCGAAGAACTATAGTATTGAAGGAAAAGATATTTAGCTCATTGGGACACAATATAAAATTATTTTGAAATAAAGAGTGTGATTAAAAAGTGAAGAGCACAGTATTGAGGGGCTAAATTCTAATTTTATGTTAGGAAAGCAAAGGTTAGAACCCTTAATATGAATAAAAGAAACATTCTCTGGCCTAAATTTATTCCATAAGCTTCTCTTGAGTTCTAGGCACTGAGCTTGCCAGTCTCTGGGGAAAAAAAGACAACAGAGATATGATTCCTGCCCTCAGGAAGCTTATGATACACTGGAAAGGTACTTTAAAAAAGCTCACAAAAATTTCCAAAAAAAAACCCCAAACAGTTGGACTATTACTCTTAAATAAAAGGTGAAAGTCAAAAAATTGAATGTTAAAAAAAAAAAAAGAAAAAAATTGCCATAGTCTTTGTCAACATATGCTTTCACTATAAGTATAGCTAAAACTAATTTTTAGGTTCTGGGAACCTCTGATCATTTGAAGTTCAAACTCAGATTGAGATTTGAGGAACTGGATTATAATAAAGACGTTGGTTTAGTCTGAATAGACAAGGTTTTTGAGAAGTGAATTTATTATAAGCTTTTAATGCCTCTAATATATTCTCACGTTTCTATACCAGCATTCTTCATTTCTATTTGTATAATGCCTGACAGTTTATAAAGCACTTCCTTGATATTATTTCACTTGATCCTTACAACTCTTAATTAGGTTGGAGATATTATCTTCATCATTTTATAGATGAGGTGCTGAGACAGAGGGGGAGATGAAGTGACTTGCTAACTGTCACCAGGCTATTACTTGCAAAACCAGCACTGAAAACCAGGCTTTCTTTTCACTATGTTTATCTGTGAATTCCTTCACTCACGATAAAATTATGAAGCAACCTTTTCAAAGTGTCACAATTTAACTAATAATTAACAAAAAAAAATTATGTCCTTGGGGCTTGGTATAGGGAAATAGAAAATGATATGGGGAGAGATTTTTAAGGAAAATTCTCCCTCCCTCAGGTTCTCTTCTCTCTAGTCACAGAGCCATGTTACAATACCACTTCTGGTATATCAGTATTTTGGAAGCACTGATAAAAATCTTTATTACCTTTAAAAATGTTGAAATGGAGGATGTTATTTGTATGAGGCAGAATATAAAGAACATACAACAGAAATTCTTCTTTGCATATCACCTAAGAAATTAGCAGGAAAATAGGTAAGCTGAAAAAAAATAAGAACCACTTATACAAAAAGTTCCAAAGTAGGCAGAGGGCTGTTGTTAATTATGGTAGAAACTCTGCCCAGGGAGCAAGGCTTTCGGCACGCCTCTGGCACCAGGTACCCGTAAAGGAAGGTATAAGAGCTGGCAGCAAGCCAACTTTTTGTGCCTCCATAGACACCCTCCAACCCTGAGCTCCATGAGTTGCCAAACCTCATCCTACATAGCTACTCTTAAGGAGACTTAACTTCCAAGAACTTCTGTGACCAGAATGCACTTCTAGGAGATCCTCGTCCTATGACACCCTGACACCCCCCATGACCATTCCCCAAAAATGTGCCCAATGTGCCCATACATTCTCTTTCTCTTTCTCTCTCTCTCTCTCTCGTTCAAGGTCTCAAAGTATAAAGATCAATTAACTTGCTGGTAAAAAGGCCAAAGCTTCATGAGTTTTTTTTAAGTTGTATGTTCCTGACTAACCTCAAGGTAAAAAGGTCTCTTACATCAAAGGTGAAAAGGACCCTAGTTTGTTTGACTTTTTCACAACCCAAAATGAAAAAGCTTAGCACAGAGTTCAGTCTGGGGGCAGGGAGAATGCTGAAGACTTACTTCCTCATCTTCCCTCGGCTGAGGATTTAGAATCATTCTTAGCTTTTACTTGGCGAAAGCTATATGATTTTACCTTGGTGATTACAAATGAAAGCGTTTAAAATTTTTCCTAGCTGTTATGGGCTGGATTATATCCCCCACTCTCCCAAAAAACTCATATGTCAAAGCCCTAATCCCTAATACCTCAGAATATGACTATATTTGGAGATAGGACCTTTAAACAGGTAAATTAAAATGAGGCCTGTAGGGTGGGCCCTAATCCAGTCTGACTGGTGTTCTTACAAGAGGAAATTCTGACACAGGGAGACATCAGAGATACATGTGTAGAAAAAAGAGCACGTGAGGACACAGTGAGAAGGTGGCCATCTACAAGGCGAGGAGCGATGCCTTAAAAGAAACCAAACCTCCCAACACCTTGATCTTGGACTTCTAGCCTCCAGAGCTATGGGAAAATAACATTTATGTTTCTTATGCCACTCAGTCTGTGATACTTTATTATGGCAGCCCTAGCAAACTAATCTAGCACTGAATCCTGTGCTTCCACTTATATAATGTTTGAGGTTGATTTCCCCCTTTGCTATCTAGTCAAACACAGCATTCTAAAGAATGAAGCTCTCTTCTCCTTTCTATACCTCAAAAAATCATATAACGTTTAAAACAAAAGGATCCTTTTGTATATGTTGCAAATGTGCGCATACTGGGATCAATGACAGAAGAAACATTTCATGTACCCAATTAAGGTCTTAAATGAACCATTTTTAAAAAATAATCATTAAGAACTTTAAAACAGTCTTTCTCCCAATGATATGAAAAGAATTTCAGTGTATTACTGCATCTGTTTGCAATATGTCAAAGTTGGCAGACAGGTTAGTCTATAATCAGAAGAGGCTTTCAGTTTTGAAGCAGGACTTGTAATATTCCTCAGTATTTTACCTGATTAACTGTTAAATTCAGAAGGCTTGAATAGACAATCAAAATTTATGAATATGTGATCTTATGATTAAGTTTCCCCAGTGTCTAACCCCAAATCCTTACTAATTCCCTATGCAACATTTTTCCCTTAGTGATTTACAATCTGAGGTAAGACTAATTTGTAAAACAATATTAGTATGTTAAAGTACTCGGAAACACAGGAAACTATATCAAAATTAGAATTAGTTGCCTTACTAATATTTATTTCCATTAAAATTTATTCAGAAATTTTCAAAAATGGTGGATTGTTTCTTGTATTTATTAATGAGACATTTTATACATTTAAAACATATTTAAAGCCATAGACCATTTGTAAGTAAAAAAGTGCCAATAAACTAAGTTGAAATATCTGAGGTCAGGTTCTATTTATAATACAGTTTTCAAATAAAAATTGTTTTCTTCTGGATATTTGCTTATATTTTATTTCAGGCTCCTAGCAAAATGCTTGTTACATAGTAAGTACTCAATGTACATAGCTAAATAAATGAATTAATATATCATAAAATAAATATTTTAGAATGAAATCTCCTTATAGTGAAGAATCATGTCTTCCTTTAGAATCCACTCAGTATAGCATATTTCTGTGCAGATACTAAAAAGACATATAAGGGAGCAAGACATTATTTATATCATTTCCAAGATGAATTTACCACATTCTCCCAAACAATGGTACATTTCTCATTTGTTTATGTGGCACTAGTCACCAAAATGAATACCTGAGGAACTGAAATAGTTCCTGTTTAGTAGATAATGGTTAAATGAATGCATGAATGCCAAGGTGAATAATTTTTACAACTACATTTCAAAGTTTTAAATTCTTTAAACGGAAGCTGTGTGAAGACATCTTTACTCATTCCCCTTGAAAAAAGAGGAAATCAGTCTGTTGATCCTAAAGGGAATATTAACAGACATCCAAAGCTCCAAAGTACACAAAATTTCTATGACAAATAACAAAATTTCGACATGTAAAATACTTTTAAACTTTAAAGCAAACAAATTCTATAGGCTTAGCAGCAAGGGATTTGGAGTCTGTTGTTAGATGTGAAATATTACTAATATGTTCAACTTTTTAAAATATCTTTCTTACATGGCATTTCAGTTTACCTAGATATGATTCAGACTATATTTTTGTAAAGTTAATTTGGAATATTTATTCTTAAATTTCGGAGAGAACTAAAGGTTTTTCCTAGCCGTAGGGAGACAATTAGCCTTTCCAGGGTACACTTCATTCACAATTGGCTTTAAAAGTTGTATTTCAGATCATAGCTTTGTTGAGAAGTGGGTGAAGCATTCTGCCACTTCCTTAAGCACTGTATAGCTTTCTTTTGCCCCAAGTTTTTGATGAGAATAAAGCCTACAATCTGTCTTTCTCTGGATAATCAGGTCAACAGCTTTTCTAAATTCTAATCCCAAGAAGTATAATTCTGTTTCTGTAGCTGGTTAACACAAATGTTCCTGAACTGTTGATATCTAACATGGAAATAAAGTTGGATAAGAACATAGGTAGAGGCAGGCATCGAAGATCTGGATTCTGCAGTCCAGTATCTGTTCAGAGATTCTCAGCTGTTAGCAGTGATATTGAATATTTATAACCTCATTTACTGAATCATTCACAGACATTATATCCAAATAAGACCAGAACAAATTGTTGGAGCTCCACTCTGATACCTTACATGAATTATTTAAGAATCTTCACAACTCGAATTGTTGTATTTCACCAATCTGTGTTTTGAAAAACTTATAAACACTATGATTCCATTCTAATCACATTATTTAAGTATTTTCTAAGATATATATACACAGACAATGAATCACCTCATTCTTCAATTTCCTCTTAAATTTCACTGCTCAAAATCATTTGCATTCATTATTCTGGAAATTATTTCTCAAATGAAGTGACTATTGTTGGAATTTTTAAAAGGCAATTTCGAAGTTATTATAAATTCATATATCATAGTTAAATCCCCATCCAGTTTTAATTTTCTTTACCTTATTCATTTGGTAAATATATCCTTTAAAGGCAATTTACATATTCTCAAAGCTGAATTATTAAAATTATAGATTAACTATAATTATTGTATCACTCAAACTAGTCACATTTCCCAACTTGAAACTAAGGTGCTCCAAAGTGTCTAGTACATACTACTCAATTTACCTCATTATCTTCTGAAAAGTTACTATCAAGTTTCTTTACTACTAGTAAAAGAAATTTAATTTTATCTTGATATTCAATAAATTACTATAATCCCATCAGCACAAAATAAACTTGATTCCAGAATGTATAAAACTTACAAAAAGTCTTATTGTTTATTCATTATATTTAGTGCAAGTAACTAAAGAGTCAATTATTGGTCCTCACTGGTAGTTAGCAAGTCCTGGTTCTTTAATCTGAAAAGTACTGTTACTAAATTTTAACAGTCCACTAAGGAAAATTAGTTGTCTACTAGTATTACTAGTTTCCATTTTAACAATATTACACAGAATAGTTAAAAGGTGAGAATATTCCATCCATATTTCTTTCGAAACAATATACTCTGTGCAAAATTAATCTTTATATTTAACAATAAGATTTACAGATTCACTCAAGCTCAAGAAAAAAAAATGACTAAAATAAACTTTTAAATCACTCATTTGATCTTCCTCAAAAATTCTAACCATGGTTATTTTGCTTGTGTATGTCGGTCTATTTCCAGTCATGCGCTTTACTTTCAGATCTCTGTGTAGGAGTTTAAACACACATCAAGCCTCCATTTTATCAACTACTTTAGGAATTATCTAGATTGTAATTTTTTTATCAAAGATTTCTGAATGTTTTTATACCTTAAGCCCTAGCCGTTTCAAACGAGAAAGTTATTATTCCAGACAGTACCTTGTCTTAGAAGGCAAATGGGAGAGGGAGACAAACAAATTTGATCATTGAATTAATTTTAAGTAATTTAATTGAGTTAAAAATTGAGTGAAATGAAAGATAATGTAGAGAGAGTCAAGGTCTACAGTTGAATTCAACTTTCTGCCCCTAGAACTAAAGTTTCCTGTGGAGACACTTCTGTTCAAATAACACTCTAGGCCTCTTGCCCCCTAACTACCTAGGGAAGAAGGAAATATTATCAGACCAAGTGGATGATGGTGAAGGAATCAGGCTTGCAATACTTGCAATACAAACCCTTGCTTTTTCCTTAAATGAATTTGCTTTCTGTCTGCTTTTTGCCCAAAAGGGAAAAGGCAAAGTCCTCCGTTTGTCCGGATGTGCA
>NW_011888802.1:10979778-10992493 GCF_000151845.1 Pteropus vampyrus | reverse complement strand
GCATACTATCTAATCTGAAGATATAAATGTTATCTATATATCTATAAAGGTACATATAATATTGTGTGTGTAAACCCGCAGAAAACACTCTGATGGGAAACGTTAATTGAGCAGAAGAGGCATAAGATTATAAGTGGCTGTGGGAACTTTTAACATTTAATCATTCCTCTGGTGTCACAATACATACAACACATACTTCTATACAGTGGGCATGTGTTCATGTACCATTTATTTAATTTAAAAAAAAAAAAGGAAATCAAGAAGAAGGAAGAAACAGAAGGGGGGAGAATTACAATGAGAAACACGTGACAATAAAATTACACAAACCTTAATTTACTCCTTTATTTAGAAGGTAGTCAAAGACTGTAAAACATCAATGGGACATTTTTATGACAATCAATATTCATTACATTGATAAATACAAAAATAGAAATCGATACTAAAATTTTCAACTGATAGAATGAGAAATAAATGTCATGTGGATAATCGTTTCTAAAATTATAGGCTTTATATGTCTGTCTTCATAAATCAAAATTTAATTTTATTGTCTTTTCACTGATGGAACCCTGATTGTCAATACTATATTAGATTATTTTCAAAATTGTGACATGCCTCCAATTATTCATCAAGAATACACTCAGAAAATAATATTGCTAACAAAAAGCATCTACTTCTCTCTTTCAATGATAAAAAGTGAACTTATTCCATAAGTTTTATAGATTTAATAATCATTTGTTTCAACTAAGTTTGATTATGACAACCATGCTCCCCAAAAAGACATTAAAAAGGAGCAGAGGCTCTGACCTTGGCAAAGATCTCAAGGCAGGCTTCTTGAGGACATGAGCTGATATCTAAAGGATGCACCAGAGGTCATTTGTTGAATGGCAAGCATGCAGCGATGAGAGCAGGTAGGTCCTTGAGGGAGCCTGACTTCTAGTCAGTGTGGTAGGTATAGAGAGTACTATGCAATGAGGGTACTACAATCCATGTTAAGCAATTATGTCTTCTTTCTAGAAGCGTGGAAGACACTGCAATGCGTGAACCAGAGGAATAGCATTTTGAAAAGACTTCTCTGGCTTCACTTAGCCAATCTTACCAAGCAACTTCATATGCATGTGCTTCCAAGTAAGACTGACTTGGCTGAAAAAATGGCACTGACACAAAGATAAACAAAATGCTTCAATGGAGCACGCCACTGCTCTCACTTGTTCAGAATCGGTCTTTATGTAGTCAGAAATACTCTATCCACCTATCTCGTTCCCACTACACCTCCTTGTAGGCAGGAACCCGACTTGCCTGTTCACTGCGGTACCTCCAAGCACCCAAAGTAGTGTTTGGCAAACTTATTGTAGGTTTCCTCACTGCCTGAGGACTCTAATATTCAGATTTTAATATTCTAAATGGAGATTATCCAAGACTTATCTCTACACTTCTACTCTGCCGATTGTCCAAATGAACTGGGCAGTTTTTAATACAGATCAACCTGCAAATGTATGGGCAGAACCAGTTGTGAGCAAATGGCATTAGTCTAACTTCTATGAATAAAAAAAACAACTGTCCAAGAGATTTTCAGTGTATGTTCAACAACATATAAAATGTATTGTTCAAATAATCCTCTAATGATGCTTTTCCCAATAGGAATGCACGTAACCCACTTTAAAACACCTTTTAATGTGAAAAATGACCCCTGAATAAACTATGCAAATATAGATCATTTATTTTTAAGTCCAAATAGATACAATCTAAATTAAGGGGCTAGTTACTAAGATTACAAAGAATGAGTGAATAAAGTAAAACAGTATTTCAGTCAGTCTTATTGACAAGTACAAAAAAAAAAATGTTTATCAACAACATATCTCTACAGAGAGAGCTGTAACAACACATTTTTCTCCAAGAGCTACATGTCTACTAATCTAAGTACATTTATTCTTTTTTCCTTTTTCATTTATTATATTTAAAAAAGCCCTATCCCTAAATATACACAAAAACCCTTTTCCTACAAACTGATGAAAATTTAGTTGTATAATCTGATAAACTGTTCATTTTGCCAGGTCATGTCTGCTTTTAAAAAGAAAATAGGATAATGTTTTAATGATATGTAGCTTTTTCCAATTTCCAAAGATGATACAGGATGTTTTGGTCTTAAAATTCTGAAACTGGGCATTGAAAAAAAGTACAGTGATTGAAAATAACATTGCACTTTTGTGTAGTTCTTTACAATTAGATCATTTATAAATAAGAGGGTAACGGTATAGGAATTGGAGTTTTTAGCCTGGAAAACAATGGCTATCACCTCATATATAAAGAGATTCTTCAAATGAATCATTAGAATAAAATGATAGAAGAGTAAACCTGGCACAAATTACATTATAAAGAATTAAAGTCTATGGCAAAAAAATTATGTTGGAAAAATCTGTTGAAAACTATAAATGAGTAATCTAGGAGATCGAGGTGGAAGCTGCAATGTCTTTAATATCTGACCTCATATATTCTTGCAAAAACTCACATTAGTCTAGACCTAAATTTCCAGTTAGGAAGAAATCACATTCCTAAAACTGTCCATTCTTAAAAATGGAATGAAATAAGTTGTAATAAATTTGAATTCATCAGGACCCTAAGAAATAACTGTTCTTCACATTCCCAAAGATCTAACACAGAAACCACCACATATTGAATACTGTAATATCACTATTAAAAGAAACAAGTACAGATGGCCTTCATTAATAGTAAACTAGCATTACTCTCACATAGTATGGGTTTCACGAGTCATTTTGTTTATAGATCAGTAAGTCATAAACTAAAACAGGTATCATAGTCTGTTTATAATTTTTTCAGATCTAGAAAACATGAGTGTCTCAGTTCATTTTCATGCAGGATTTCCAAGTCATCATTTCTTTGTGCCTCTTGAGTAATACATGGCAGAGTATGGAATAAATAAATCATATTTTACTACTTATAGAACGCCAAAAGCCACAAGGCTATGTACAACTGTGTATTACTTCTGCCTTCCATTAATGGTATTTACCAGTAGAGCCCTGATATTTAATCTCCTTAAATTCTGATCAAGTTAAAACATTCCCTGTATTTGATTAGATAACAGCCATTCATCTGTATTTTAATATTGAGGGAAAAAATTAACTATATAACCTCTATATATTACTCATTTTCATGCCCTAAAGCTCTGTTTCTATATTCATACTCAAAGCACTTAAAACCGAGGTTATGCTGGACCAGAGCAATTCAGATACTGACTCATATGTATTCAAATAGCATTCCCACTCTTCCTTCTTATAAATGCGATTATTGCATCATAGAAACTCTCATCATCTTTCTAACTTCAAGTGTATGTTTCTTTAATTCCATAGCAGTATTTTTGTCAGTTCTCCTGAAACCTATAATCAAATATTAGGTTACCCTTTTGCTTGTTAGAATTGTGAGTTACCACAGCAAATCTTGGTAAATCAGGCTGTTAGTATTCCATAATGAATTATTTGCAAAAGATTCTTTTGTTATGAAAACCAGAAATTATATACAAATTAAAAGGAAACTATAATGGCATATATGTAAATTATTTGAACTTATAAAAAGTGAAATTAATCTATAAAGCATTACTAAAGTTTTGATGAAAAAAGTACCATTTTTTTTCCTTCTTATTGAAAATCAGACACTGCAAACAAATGGCTTTTGAATAGTTTTGAGGGTTTCCTCACTTTTCGACAGAGTATTGATTATATATATACACGGAAAGTGGTGGACTAGTAAATGTTTAACAACCAGGTTTATAGGAAATGAGGCCATAATTTTTAGTGTTTGCCTATTTCTGTGGTATAAATACTTCCACCGTAGCTGACTTCAAACTACTAATGTGAGGTCGATCTCCTCACAAAATGCCTGAAAATTTAACAATTGGTCCTATGGCCCAGAATAAGCTGGCTCCAGCACACCACCGTGTGTATATTTCAAAGAGCTATATACATTCACGCACCCATATATATGCAAATATGTTGCTATATATTACACACACAAAAAGGAAACTTAAATATAGTTCTTAAATCAATTTTTTCAAAGTTTATGGTAGTTCTTTCTAAAAGTCAGAATTTCACTTTACATACATCTCCTATCTTTCTAACCATGTATCTTATTATCATTGCCTCTGAGGTTCCTTGTGGAGTAACATCAACGGTTTTGAAATGCATCAGCTTTAAGCATATAATTAGCTATGGCCATATGTTTGGTGCCTAAAATGAAGCAGGCCAGATTTAAAAACTCAGAAAGCAGACCTCTAAGAAATTTCATAATCTGATCATCTTTCATGAAGTTCTTATATAAATGAGTGTTGGTAAATGAATATTGGGCTCACTTGGATACAGACTTACATACAGTATTCTATTCCCAATACAAATATAAAACATTTTGTTTTCAGGGTATCGTTAACCACATATGTTTAATATGCATTTTTTATTTACACAACTTTCTTCTGCAATGGTGCATAGTCCTAAAGAGAAAAGTTGCCCGAAGGGAATGACAAAATTCCATCCATCTACTTCAACTGAAGTTGGATAGCCCGTACGCTTGGACCAAGGCTCCCAGTAACAGAAGAGCAATGGGCTAGCATCAGTCAGGGCCAGGAATATCTGCAGACAAAGCACAACTCCATCCATATGTACTATCATGTGAAAAGCACCTTCTGGAATCGTGCAAAATGGTGACTCCGCGTGTTCTCATGTGCTGCTGTTATGAGAGTAAACTGGCACAACTAACAGAGAGAGCGTGGCAGTCAGTAAAGATGTTCAATGCCTGTGACTTTTTCCCCAGCATTTCTACTGCCAGGAATTTCCTTTAGAGATAAATTCTTACTTATGTGAAAAGGTGTACTTGTATGGACATTCACAATAGTGTAGTTTGTAATAGCAAAAACA
The DNA here is from genome assembly GCF_000151845.1 of Pteropus vampyrus. NCBI lineage: Eukaryota > Metazoa > Chordata > Mammalia > Chiroptera > Pteropodidae > Pteropus > Pteropus vampyrus. Next base: position 10,987,574 of record NW_011888802.1, on the reverse strand, counting down.
AACAACCTAGTTGTCCATGAATAGACCACCAGTTAAATGAGGTGCAATAAATCTGTACAGTAGAATAAAATGCAACCTTTGGAGGAGAGAAAAAAAGGAGGCAGGTCCTTATGCTCTGAAATGAAGCAGGTTTCAAACTAAGTTGTTAAGTGAAAAAAACATCTGCATAAAAAGTATACAATATGTTACCATTTGAGTATACTTAATATTTGCATAAAACATCAGTGGAAGGATCATAAATACCTGTAAGAATGGTTGCCTCTGAAGAGGCCAATCTTTCTGTATCATTTAAATATTTTGTAGCACCAATGCATAAATAAATTTTAAAAGTTGAAAACATCTGTAAGAATCTGTCTTGATATGTCAATTAAGTTCTAAAGGACTTTGAGCCCTCATCACATTTCTTTTCACAAGAAGATTTAAATATAACCCAGCATGAAAGCATCTACATCGCCATCTATTTTTTTTTTTAAATTGTTCTCTCCCACTCATTCTTTTTCTGGAACTCTTCCTCCTCTGCTCCGGTAAGAAGATGTTTGAAGCCGGTATCCCCAAAGTCACTGTCACTACAACCCTCTGTAGTCTGAACCTGAGAAAAATAAAGGTTACTTTGAAGAAAATTCTAGATATCAAGAAAAATTACAAAGAGTAATAATATATTGTAACATACAGTACATTACTATCATACTCAAAATTTATATAGTCTGACTCCAATATCATTATTCTCATTAAAGACTTTACGTTAAAAAAAATACAGTATACATAAGTGTGTGTGTTTTTGGAGAGAGAGAGAGGATAAATGTGAGTGACACCAAAAGTAACAGTTACTTCATCTTTATTAATCTTCTTTTTCCTTTCATTATTTGCCTAGCCCCAATATTTTTCACTAAACATCAGGTTGATACCTCAAAAATTAACAGGTAGTCAGTTAAATCTACCAGTTAAGAAGCTTATCATCTGTTTGTCCAATCCTGGGCAAAGTACATAGGAAACAAATGAAACCACATAAACGTAGACCTGGTGGAGTTTAAAATCTTCAAACAGCAACAAGGTTTCTCGGAGGATTTTGGAGTGGCAGATTTATACTCAATTTCCCTAGGAACAGTGATGCTTTTTTTTTCCCCCCCAAAAAAATTACAAAATTTATTTGTCTAGAAATGTCTTTCATATATTAGATTCTTTTTATATCTTATCATGTTTTAAAAAGCAAAGGAGTCCAGCAAAGCAAGCATCCGTTATTTTCAGTTCCTATAATAGTGGATGAGCTTTGCTTCCCATTAGACTAAAAAGAATGAGGATTTCTAGATGGGGGTTCAGATGTCAAATAGCTAAAATAAAGATAATGTAGCAGTATACAGTTTTACACATGATAATGACTTAAAAGTCTATACCAGAAATAAGTCATCGCTTGATCTTCCTAGAAGATTCTAGAGATGGCTCAGGGCTGGAATCATGTTTGCTATTTCTTACCTTTTCTAACAAGTTAAGTGAGCCATAATATTTGGAAAGAATTGCATAAAAAAGTTACATAGCCCATTAATTTGAGAAAATTGTTTTAATTCTAGAAAAACCTGATTTGCTCATGTTGGAAAGTAAATCATATGATTCACATAGGTAGTAGTTAAGTTCATGGGCTGCGGAATCTGCCTGGCTTTTCTGCTCACCTGCCTGTGTCCTCAAACAAGTGAAGTGCACTCTCTCTTTCTCAGTTTCCTCATCTGGAAAATGTGAATGATAAAACTCACAATAAAAAGATGTAAAGATTACATAAGATCCTACAGGAAAAGAGTTTAGAACAGTATGTGGGACATAGAGCTCAATCAGTGCTACATGTTATTACGTAATACATACATAGTGCTGTAACACGAAGCACATTTTTACCATTACCACTACAATTTCCATGGTTTATCTTGATTCCTAGAGTATAAACTCATTCCAGGCCAGATGCTCTGACCTCACTTGTGCTCAATAAAAATTTGCAGAAATGAGAGTGACAGTATAATATCTGGAAGTCAGCATATGCACAGTAGTATGAACACCTTTCATAAAAGAGAATATACATGAGTTTGTTAACATTTGCATAGAGGTCATTTCCTAGGAATCAAACGTTTACATAGAGGTCATTTCCTAGGAATCAAATGAAAGCCCAGGTCATTGTCATCATTCGGTACATTCAATATACATGTACTGAATGCTTTATGTACACCAGGTGGTAAGGGCTATGCAAGGATAAATCGGATATGGTTCTGCCTTCTCAGAGTGTATAGATTAATGGAAGACTAATCAAACATCTAAGCTATTTATACTTTATATTTGTAATACAAGTTACAAAGTGACTACGGCTCCAAAATGTTTAAATAAAATATTCTAAGAAGTAAGAGACGGGAGAATGTATTCCTTCTAAATGTATTCCTTCTTAGAAAAAAAAATTTGATCTCCCTCTTTTCCATAAGAAAGCACCTTCAAATCACAGCATCATTAGTGTCTGTCCCATTTTTCCAAATGAAACAGAGGAACTTCCTTTAGAGATTTGAAAACTAAATTAGGATGTCTATCATGGCCGAAACGAGTACTTTAGCAAATCTGGATTAGTACTAGTCCTACGCAAAACCCTGATATTGTTTATTACATTGAGTAGTGAGTTCATACACACATCCACACACACCATATTCCTCAACTTCAAAAAAATATATGCTATGAATCGAGGCTCATATTTTTCAGCTTATGAACTTGGTCCACCTGTCCAGGATAGAGAGTCCCAAGACTCATTTTTCAATGTTTCTGATGAAGTATTATGTCTTTTACTCAGCGATCGGGAATACAATTTAGAAAACAGTATGTTCAGTACTACAACTACTCTGTTAGGAAAAGTTCAGTGTATCCTAAGAATCGATGTGTATGACAACTAAAGGAATTCAGAGCTTCAACTCCATGAGAGGAGAAAAACAAACTTTCAACACTGTTTTTAGAAAGAAATATTAATTTGTAAAGATTGGCTTTAAGAAAAATCAAATCTGGGATAATGATTGCTTTTTTGTTAAAATTATTTCTGGAATTCTCTTATTTCATCAACTATTGCATTCTGAAAAGACAGGTGTTTGTTAATGTATCTGCCTCCTGTGCTGCAGTGTAACGCCGCCCACTGCAAGCACAGAGCAGGCCAGGCAGAGCCTCCTATAAGAGCAGCGAAGCAGCCACATCCTGGCTGCTCACCAGCTCCCTAAATAAGGCTCTCTTGTGCCTTGCTTTTAAATACCTTCATTTTAATACTAGATTTTGATTTTTTTTTTTCCTCAGAAACAGCTAAATCTCTGTTGAGCTACCAAAACATATTTTACAACTTAAATTAGTGTGTTCTGCCTTCCTACTTTTTTTGCAGCTGTTACTTTTAAGAGAGAACATTTGCTTTACAAATGAGAATGGAGCCTTTTATTTAAAGAAGGAATTTTTCTGCTTGTTGTCATCTGGGCATCCTCTATATTTTTTATAATTTCAGAACCTGCTTAAAACATCTTCATATGCAAACTGTGCAAATAGCACAAGAGTTTAAATGTTCACAGTTTCAAACGTGATAGAAAACAGAGAAAGTAACTAAAAAATACACCAAGTCAGATCACAGAGGGCACAAAAACGCTAACTTGGTTTCACCATTTCTCCAGCTGGAATCATTTATTGCACCTATGTAAGAAAGTAAAAGGGATTCACAGCACAAATTGTTCTTTTAGCCACTGATGACAAAAATAAATAAATAAATAAATCACCACACCATTAGTGTCATCTTTGATTATCAAAATATTTATATGTCTATTTACACATATACCACTTAAACAGGATAGCTATGATGTCTATGAATTGTTTCAATACACAGTACAATCATATACTAATGTCCCTAAAGTAATATTTGCATATAAAATGGTAGAATTATGGCCTTTTAAAACTACATCTTTAAACAGGGATTATCATGTGATAAATGTGCTTCTTTTCCAAATATGTATCTAGAAATTTTATTAAAATATGGGAGCTAAAATAATTTAAGGTTAAGTATCATTCGTGAGTGGTTATATACAATTCCCTAAGGAAAGATGCATGTTCCATCTGCTTGAACAAAGATCAAATGATGCAACTTTCAAAACCAGAGTTGCCCATTTTTTAAGAAGTTCGTGGAGCATGACTTTCTATTTAGCAGAGGAGTCTAACTTCCCTATTTACGATAGAATTAGGATGCATTCATTTACATGAAAGAAAAAGTAATACTATATAAGAAATAAATTAACTAGTGGCGAACAAAAAGTCACTTCATAAGCCTGATTCAGATCCTTCACTTCCTCTTCCCCTTCTAATCCGTTACCTTTACCTGCTTTCCTCCAGGCTCCCAGAGGAAAATCCCATTCCTCACATTATATTGAAATTAACCATCTTATCTGTCTGTCTTCACTACTCTGTGTGTACCTCAAGGGCAGGGAAACTGGGTGCTATTCTTTAAAGAAGTAATGAAAAATAAATTTTACTGACCTGAACCAATGTAAGTTAAGAGAACCTAGGTTGGTAACAGCTTAAAACAGAATTCACAAAATTACAAATGGCTCCTATGACCACTCCAGCAGCACAATTTACTATTTAAAGCCTCTGTCATAAACAGATCATTCCAAAGGTGGTGCGATTTGATTGCTTTATCCCTAGGCCTGACTTTTTAAACTTACTTTGCTCTCTATCAATGTCTTTATCTCCAAGGAAATGTCACTGCAATTTAAAGTACTCTTTACGTTTAACTTCTCTAATCTTTTCAAGTATTTGAAAATTGCTGTCAGTGATAGTTAAAATATGCCACATTTTGAAAAACATTTTGATAGACGTATAGTTTTATGCAGTAGGTACTTACTTCACTGGAAGAAACACTAAAATAAAATGAAAGCAACAAAATGCATGTTCCACACAATAAACTCTGGTGGTCTGTACTTTCGCAAATTGATTTCCACTGACTTAAGCTAACATAACTTAGCTGCAATCTTTCAAAGAAAATATCAGGGTGCCTTTATATTACACCATTTAATTTTTATCTTACTTAAAGTTACTGAAAGGCCAAAAATAAGTCTCTTTACATTCCAAATCAAGAAGTAGCCAATTATTTATTAAGACCCTACTATGTGCAAATACTGGGTTCCAGGGAATACAAATATGTATCGAAGTACCCTTAGCTATCACATAGTCAAATTTGAGAAAAAGAAATTAAGGAACTCATTTTAAAAGGCTCAAGACAACCTAAGAGTCATGAGAAGGCAGCATTTGATTAATTACCAGATAAACAGAAAAACACCACACGAGCTTGGCAAGGAAGAAAACAGGGACTGGGTAGCCTAGGCTGATGTCATAGCAAAGGAGAAAATGGAGACTGAGTAGTCTAGTACAATTTCTTGAAATGTAATTGGATTTTACTTGGTGGAAAAAATAAAGACAGACCAAGCATTGTTATGAGTGTTAACAAATGAAATGAGACACAGAAAGAAAAGTAATTTTAGTGAAAAAGGTCTTATCAGACAAAAATTCTAGAAGAAGGGGCCTGGAAGTAAGTTAGAAAGATAGTTTGAGTTCTTGAATATTAAACCAAGATGTCAAACCAAGATTGAAATTTATTCTCAAGCCATTGGAGAACTAAGTGTACCATCAATATTTTAAGGCTTACACTTTAAGTCTGTGGTTCTCGAAGTGTGGTCCAGGGACCATCAACATCAGCATCACCCGGGCACTGGCCCTCTCTCAGATCTACTAAGTCAGAAACTCCCAGAGTGGGACCCCATTTGAACAAGGATTCTGGGTGATTCTGATACATACTCAAGTTTGAGAAGCACTAGTTTAAGCAAATTAAAATAATCAAAGCAATGTATCAGATATATCATATCTGACAGAACCTAACCTATAGAATCACATGAGTTTGAGAGCCATTTCCAAGAAGACCAAAAAGAAGAGAAAGTAAATGTTTTTTAAAGATTTCTATTTGACATTTAACAGCATTTCAAGATCACCTTTTAATGTTCTATTAGAGCTTCTCTCTTTGAAGCTTATCATAAAAGGAAATTAAAAATGACTAAGTCTTACAGTGGAGATTACAGCCTACTAGGTTTCTCTCCACTTCTGAATAAAATATAGGAAGATTTCTCATCATGATACATGTGTCAAGAGAGAACTGAGGAAAAAAGAACTAATATTTACTGGAGACTGCTCTCTGGCTGGCTGTTCACATGCGTTATATCACTTAATCCTTACAAAAAAAACAAATATCATGAGCCAGGCTGTTATTGCCATTTTATGTAGATAAGAAAACTGGGGTTCAGGGAGGTAAGAAAACTTTGAAATAACCAATTAGAAAGCATGAAACAAAGAATTAAGTCATTTTGTTCTATATAGTACCATCTGCCTAGAAGTCCAAAGATTCTCATAAAAAAAAAAAAAAAAGAATTCTTATTACACCCAGTTCATTTGATGTTTGAGAAATTCTTCAGAAGTTTCTGTATTGCACATGTGACAGGGATAATATTTTACAAATACCTAACTGATTTAATTTGTTTGCCCCTTAATTCACTGTTTTCCTACAGGCTTCCACCTCCAAAGGCATGGGTGTCAGGTGTTACCGGCCTTTTTGGGAAACAGAAGTCTCTAATCTTGTCTGAAGGGCTTGAGGTCCTGCTAGGAAGAGAAAAGGCAGTAAACCTACCCCTGCTCCAGGGATCTGCGGGAAGAAGAGAGGTGGAAGGTAGGTAATGATTCCCCAGGTTTCCCAGTTTCTCCTCTCTGAGCTTTGCATCGATATAGGAAAGCCAAAGAGAAGAGAGATTTCTGGCTCAAATTCTGTTTAGGAATCTCTGAAGAGACTGCCTGGTGGGCTACCTGGCAAAGACTTTAAAGTACACTGGGAGGTATGGAGCACTCAGAGGGAGGACAACACCCACACCTGGGGGACACAGGACTGGCCCTAGGGAGCCCTCCTGGGAGAATCAGAAAGCTGCTGTGTTACAAACCAGAAGGCTTGCCGTGGTCCTACTGGAGCAGGTTGTAGGTGGGCCAGAGGCCAGGAGAAGGACAAGCCAGAGACCTACAGAGCCAGAAAGGCCAATATGAGGGTGAATACTCCAGGAAAAAGGGGTTACCAGGTCCTTCTCAAGTTGCACAAGATCAGATCACAAAGCATCGCAACCCCAAACATCAGCCATGTGAACCAGCAGGACCCTGGAGATGCAAGGAGCCCAAGAAAACTCACACTTCCCCTTTCCTGGGGGGTGAGGGTCATTCTGTTGTCACTCCCCACACCCATCAAGAGATTGTTATTTGACAAACATTGTATAGCCTTTATTATGTGCCAGACACTATTCTAAAAGCTTTATAAATGTTAATTCACTTAATACAATCACAATGTCTACAGATAAAAAAAAAATGAGGCACAGAAAGGTTCAAAAAGGCTAAGCAGTAGAGCCAGTAGTCAAATCCCATCTCTGCTTTACCACTACACTACACTAGAGCAGTTTCGTGCGTGTTTCACTGTTACCTACAACAGCTATGCCGATCACACTAAATTTTAAACTCGATCGTACTAATTTTTTTCTCTTGTTACCCAAAACCAGATAGGTTGTTGTGAGTGAAGAAGAGAGGGAAGAGGAAGAAGAAAACAAGAAGAGGAAGGAGAGGAAACTGCATGGCTTTTCACGTCGGAATCGGCATATGTGTATATTTTCAATTTGGGGGAATAAAAATGGTGGCGGTTCACATACTTCCTACAGGTCCTTCCAAAAGCTTGTAAAACAGGC
>NW_011888802.1:10960010-10979728 GCF_000151845.1 Pteropus vampyrus | reverse complement strand
ACTGGAGCAGGTTGTAGGTGGGCCAGAGGCCAGGAGAAGGACAAGCCAGAGACCTACAGAGCCAGAAAGGCCAATATGAGGGTGAATACTCCAGGAAAAAGGGGTTACCAGGTCCTTCTCAAGTTGCACAAGATCAGATCACAAAGCATCGCAACCCCAAACATCAGCCATGTGGACCAGCAGGACCCTGGAGATGCAAGGAGCCCAAGAAAACTCATACTTCCCCTTTCCTGGGGGGTGAGGGTCATTCTGTTGTCACTCCCCACACCCATCAAGAGATTGTTATTTGACAAACATTGTATAGCCTTTATTATGTGCCAGACACTATTCTAAAAGCTTTATAAATGTTAATTCACTTAATACAATCACAATGTCTACACATAAAAAAAAAAAATGAGGCACAGAAAGGTTCAAAAAGGCTAAGCAGTAGAGCCAGTAGTCAAATCCCATCTCTGCTTTACCACTACACTACACTAGAGCAGTTTCCTGCGTGTCTCACTGTTACCTACAACAGCTATGCCGATCACACTAAATTTTAAACTCGATCGTACTAATTTTTTTCTCTGTTACCCAAAACCAGATAGGTTGTTGTGAGTGAAGAAGAGAGGAAAAAGGAAGAAGAAAACAAGAAGAGGAAGGAGAGGAAACTGCATGGCTTTTCACGTCGGAATCGGCATATGTGTATATTTTCAATTTGGGGGAATAAAAATGGTGGCGGTTCACATACTTCCTACAGGTCCTTCCAAAAGCTTGTAAAACAGGCGAATTCCTGGACTGAGGGATGATGAGTCATCTGCATAGCTGTTTCTCTCTTACCTCTTCTAGTTACCACTGGAAACTTGAAAAATGAAGCATTGCTTGGACCTAAGTGAAATCAAAAGACATACTGTTTCTCCAATTTTTTTTTAAAAAACATGCAATTCGACAAGTGTTCTTCAGTTATGCTTAACTTTTTCCCCAAAGGTCCACAACTGAAATACCAACTTTCTTCAACAGACCAAACCTTAGTTTAAAGGCCTTTCAATTCACCGTGCAGGAAGAAGCATAGCTGCCTATTCGGGAAACATTTCACACCCCGAGCAACAGAGGTCAAAACTAACACTCAGAACAACAGAAAGGAAAACCAAAAGTGGACTAGATATAATTCTAAGTTAAATTTATTACTGTCAGAAATACTGCAATGTTTAGGATTAAAATTAATTCACTTAAAATATAAGGTGTTTTAAAGGCTTTACAGGGTTCCATTAATTATTTTTCTCCCTGATGAGATATTACCAAATGGGGCCACTACTACAGGTGACATAATTTCAGTTCCCGATGGGCTGTAATATGGGACACACTTCCCAATAAAGTGGCACTGACAGTACTTTATATTTATCTGAGATTTGGCTCAGTTTTTCAAGTCTAACATGCCACTAAATAGGTCCTAGGATATGGTGTTAGTACAATGTCTGTAAAAAACGATTCTTTCAGGGAGGGGAAAAAAAAGAACAGTGCTTTCAATGTTCAGTATCCTTTACATCTGCTGCTCAGCTGGAAACACTGTTAAAAGGCCATTAGAACCTTAAGGTAACAGACCTCGAATGCTATGAAAGCCATGGAGCAATTTGCTGTTTGTGTTAGGAGTATCAGCCCCAGCCACTTCCTTTTCAAGGGCTGAAAACAGCTTCTGTCATGAGCCGTGAAAATCAATTCCACAGTAACCAGGCTGAAATGCGGTTTAAGGTGGTATACCTACAGGCTGGCGCTGCACAGCAGAGCCTCCTTCTGGGCATCCCTGGCACCTTCCAGAAGTCTCAGACAGCAGCTCCCAGGCAGTACCTGGCAGGTAATCAGTAGGGACTTCCTGGAACCTTCAGGCCTATCTCCTGGGACACAGGTCTTTCTCCCTAATGCTTAATTAGGTTAAAATCAGAATTGTCATCCTGAATGAAGACAGCTTTAGGAAATGTCGAACTGGGAAAAGTCTGCTCTTGCTTATTTGTATTCTATCTATTTTTCCTGATTATAGTAATTGTGAGAGAGGATCATTTTTTCAAAACAATACTGTTTCAATTCCTTTCAAGACAACATTTTAAAAGTTTTTTTTTTTTTTTTCGAATACAAGGTCATACTTTTGAAAAATATTTCAGAGGAATAATGGTTTTATCAAGAGTTGTACTTTATAAACTAACAGTTACAAAGGTTAAAATTCATTTTAAAATGTGTTATAGGTTTTTTCAGTTATAGGAAATTGTCATTCCAGTTATAAAATGCAACTTGGTTACCACATAGAATTAAGATTGTTATAATCTCTATTTCTATACATAGTCAACCCTTTGTTAAACTGAAATCCTTCATATAAATACATCGAGCATGTGCTGGATAAGAATAAATCGCCACTCTTAAATCATAGCAATCGGCTTATGTTTATGCTTATGTTTATGCACGTGACTTCTTACAATATTAAATTATTTAGCTTTACATCAGCAACTTAGGCTGAGAAATTGATTCAAAGTTAATATCTTAAGGTAATATAGCTAAAAAATGAAAAAAATATAATTTTGCGGTTTTTCGCTGTGTATAAATGATGCATCTAACTTGTTTTAACTGAAATTTAAGTGTGATTACTCTATATATATTAGCTGGACTAAAGTAGAAAAGCTTGGGTTTCTACAATTTTTCTATGTCTGTTGTACAAGACACATCGTGAAGCTCTCTGTAAGAAATCTCCAAGCTATTTTTAAGAGGGGAAGGTGGTAACTGAAAAGAGATTACATATAATAATTTTGTTGTTGATGACATAAGATTTGCCATTTGCAACTGATTTTATATTCAATTGAAACTGACCTTTTATGAGAGCCATGTGGTAATACAAATAAAATGAATATATTCTTTATTGCAGTCACATAAAAAGATTGGCCTAAGCTTTTAACATAGTGCTTGACCTCCTAGTGTCTGAATACTCCCAAGTCTGTGACAGAATATTGAATAAGATACCACTTAATCAAATGAGTAGTAAAAGTACAATAAAAGCCTTTCACACATTAGCACTTGATAATGTAAAAGTAACAGTAAATTATGTTCCCTTCGTTCCATGCAAATATGTAGCTAGATGAGAAGCTTTAATAGATCCAGTGACTTCTTACAATATTAAATTATTTAGCTTTACATCAGCAACTTAGGAATCTTAGAAGTATTTAGCAACTTAGAGGTATTTAGGAATCCTACACTTCCAGATTATTAATATTTTAGAATTACAAATTCTTATTTTCCAAATACAGGTCCCATTATGTCAAAGATCATTTAAACTCCTCAAAAATATTTGTTAAACTTTTTGCTTAAAAAAAAAAATAGAAAAGAAAGAAAAAAGAAAAGAAAGAAAAAAATCATCAACTATTTAAAATTTTACCATTTTTTAAGTTTTAAAAACTCCCAATTGTTGGAATTCGAATAAAATAGGATAAGCAAACAGCTAAAGGACATTTTCTTACTTTTTCAAGAAAATGTTAAGGTCTGCCATTTAAAAATATCTATAATATCTAAAAGGATGGTGGCTTTTTTCAAGTTTATTTCAAAAGTACTATTGACTTTGAGCTATGCTGACCCAATAAAAAAATAATAATTGGAAGTTATTCGTCTTTCTTTTGGGGACTTCAAAGTGCATTCTTTGCAAAGAAAATAGTTACCTCTACTTCATTACAACCTTTAAGAGGAAGTACCTCTAGTTCCCTGAAATGCAGATGAAGAGCATTTCGGCCCCTACTGATCTCGGCTGTCCTGCAAGTACAAAAAGAGGAAGCCAATTTCTCAAGAAATCGAAGAACTCAAAGAAGGTGCAAACATACTAGCCAACGAAGCCTACAGAACACAGTTGTGCATGCCCAGAATATATTATGTTACATCTTTAATTAAATGAGTACAAAATGAAGAGTGACCAGGTCTAAATGTAGTCTCTCTGCATAAGAGTCTAGAGGTCAGGGAAAAAATGGCTTGATCTGCACTTGGGAGACTAGTGTAAGAAAAATAGTTCAAAGAGGCAGTCAGGGACTCAAATAATTCTTGATCAGAAATCTTCCCCTCCCCCCCCAAAAAATGAGTCTTTTGTACCCATGGAAAGCCTACTGTATTAGCAAAAACAATAGGGATCCTACAGTGAAAGAAACTTAAAATGTTTTCCAGTTCCCCTTTAAAGAAATGTTGGGGTTCTCTCCTACTCATGCAGGTAGGCCCTTGACAACTAGCTTAAGCCCTTTTTGTTCCAGGCCTAGGTAATTATGGATTGAATTGATCCAATCAATCTTTCTCTTAGTCCCCCTAGTGGCCAATGTAAACATTTAAAAGAAGGCCAAGGAGATCAGGGGTGCAATTTCCAGCAGCAACACTTTCTAGGTAGAGATTCTTAACCAAGACTGAGGTGAAAATTAACACAAAATCATTGCCTAAATTTAACTGTCTAACCTGACAAAAATCTGTATTTAAAACCACATTGAATGCACTCAGTGTATGGCCCCCAGAGACTGAAAGATGGTACCTGGACCAACAACATCAGCATCCCCTCAGAACTACGCCAGAGATACTAAATCGGAAAGTTTGGGAGTAAAGCTCAGGCATTTGTGTTTAACAAGTCCTCCAGTAATTCTGATGCGTGATAAAGTTCATGAAGCACAGCTCTAGATCACTAGTTGTCTTTTCTCTGGATGCAAATCAGAATTAAGGGGGTCGGGGCGAAAGAGAGGAAGGGAAGAAGAGAAGGAGAACAAAAGAAAGGAGTCTTGTCTCAGACCAATTAAATCAGAATAACTGAAGATGGAGCCCATGATAGGCATTTTTTAAAAAATATCTCACATGGTTCCAGGATAGCCTTGGCTTTTTCCGACTTGAAAGAGCCAAGTGTTAAATTTTCAGGAATTTTGTGAGCTGGTTGTTAAACTGTTAATAGTTTGAAATCAGTCATGATGGGATAATTTATACCACAGAAATTGGCAAATGCTACAAACCAGGTTTCAGACACCCTACCTCCTGAGAACCAACTGTTAAACATTTATAAGTTCACCACTGGCCAGAGTTGAGAAACACTAGACTAAAGCAAGAATGCCAAATATCTAATTAATTCAGATAGTGCGAATAGTTCTCAATTTTTCCATTAACCTTAAATTCCTTGGGATTCTCATTAAGATTACGAAGATGAACCAAGCAATTCAGTGGCCATAGACTTTAGGAAGGTGGACACTAGCCTCTGTGTAAGAGTGTAACTCTGACTGGTCCAGGTCAACAGCCATGATCCCTTTTCTTTCTCTTCCAGGCACAGGCACAGGAAGCAACTCTGGAATGAGGAAGGTAAGTAAATCTTCTGGGGGACTACTGGAAGTAGCTGCCTTGTCAATGAAGAGATAGATACTCAAGGGAAGACATCATCTCTTTTTGTGCCTCTGAGCATTATAGTGAGGCTTTGACTCGGTATTCCAGCAGCCATCTTGTTTCCATAATGGAGCAGACCTGGTAGAAAGAAGACCTCAGATCTGAGATCTCAGAGCTGAGAGAACCTGGGCACTCCAACGATACTGTTAACTTCCCACTTTCTCACTCCTAGAACTGCTCTATGTTGAGATTTCTTACGTGAAATAATGGCCTTCCCTGAACATATAAGGCTGTCTATACAAGATTTTCTGTGACCTGCTACCAAAAGCATCTTAAGTGACACAAATTATTTCAAGTATGAATTTTAATATCTTATTTTCTTTAAACTCTTATTGGAATTTCTAAGTAGCAGAGTAAAGCTTTTAAGTTTTTTCTTTTTAATTTTGCCTCTTCCTTCTCCGGTGAACTCATTCGCCCCTTCCTCTGTCCTCTCACCTCATCTGACCCTCAGCCTCCCATGCTTTAGAATCTAAAACAGCCCACTGGTTGTCCTCCTTCCCTCCCCCTGGGCCTTTAATGATCCCCTTCTATCCATCCTGTTTGTAGTGCTTGACCAATATAAAGCCACACTTTCATCATGTCACTTCACTGCCAAGAACCTAAGATGCCGAATGACCTACTTTCTACCACATACAATCTAGGATTTCCAAGGCCCATCAAAACTCCAACCCCACTCTACCTGTTCAATATCAGTTCTCATAAGTTCTTAATAGATCCCTTTCTGTACTATACTATCCTCCTCACACACTATTTTGCTCATGCATTTAACCTATCACAAATGTCTTTGTCATGCTCCTTTGTCAAATGCTACCTATCCTTCAAGGTTCCTGATATGCTTAATTTCATGTGTCAGTATGGCTGGCCTAAGGAATGCCGATATTGTTGGATGTACCTGCGAGGGTGTTTCTGGAAGAGATTAGTATTTGATTCAGTAGAAGTAGTGATCAATTGCGGTAGGCATCATCCAATCCATTGGGGATCTAAATAGAACAAAAAGGCAGAGGAAGGGCAAATTTCCTCTCTCTCTTCCTGAGCTCATATGTCCATCTTTCCCTGCCCTTGGACATCAGAGATCTTGGCTCTTGGGCCTTGGACTCCTAGACTTATGCCTGTGCCCCTCCCTAACACCCTTCTCGGGCCTTTGGCCCTGGAGGACTGAATGATACCGACACTTTCCTGGATCTCCAGCTTGCAGACAGATGATCATGGCCTCCATAGCCTCAGGAACCAATTCCTATAATAAACTTCCTCTTACACCTATACCTATATCCATATCTAGAGGTATTATCTAGAGATCTATCTAAAGATATATGTAGATATAGATCCTATTGGTTCTGTTTCTCTGGAGAACCTCGACTAATATAGTACCAATTAAATTTTACCTCCTTCTATCAGCAAGGTCATATAAATCACTTCATTCTGTTATCTTAGCATCAGAATCAGTAATAATAGTTGATACTTATGCCATGAACACAGCATAGTTTAAATATTAGGGAGTGAAGTAACAATTTAATTAATTCTTCATCTTGGTGAAAATTTTAAGATTTCTTTTTTACGCTGCCACAGCATAAGGAACTGTGACTTTAGTTTCCAAATGGGCACAGCTGATTACATATATTTCGGTAATTCTACACTTTCAGAGATTTAACAACTCACACCGCCCAATTTGGGAAATCCCTTTCTCTCAGCCATGCTGATAACCCTTAAGTCCTCTGCTGGTTTTATAATATTAAGTGCCGTTTCCACTAAAAAAGCACACACAAATTATGTCAAAGTATTTACATGGCCTTGTAAATTCAATGAATATTTCTGGGACACTTGCTTCTCTCTCTGAGTCTCTCTCTCTCTCTTTCACATACATACACCCCAGTCTCTATTCATTGTCAGTCACATGGTAGATGCTCAATAAATAACTTTCGATTGATTAAATAGTCTTTTAGCAGTACCAATTTTACCTCCTAGATGTTTCCTGAATTCTTCTACTTCATTCCACTACCACAGTCACCAATCTAGTTTAAAGTCAATGTCTCCTCCTTTTCCTTTATTTGCTTTTGCTCCCCTCATCCATTCTCTACAGAGCAACCAAAGTAACATGTCAAAACCACATCCGATCCTGATTAAAACATTTCTTCACCAGCTTCCTACTGCTGTAGGCTAAAGGCCAAAGTCATTGTAGTGGGTTCTGGGGATCTCAGGGCTGATCAAGGAAAGAGTCAGGACCAGAAGGTGGCAGTAGGATACAAAATGTTTTATTTGGGTGCAACTTTGACAGGTTGCATGTGAGAGGAAGTCCCTCACAGCATGAACCTTTCCAGAGATAACAGAGGGGCACTACCAGGAAGGGGAAGAGGTTAAGGAAAATTCCCAGGGGAAAGGGGAAATAGGTATCATATATGTAAGCAATGTTGCTCAGCCACAGGGTATGGAAGGCAACAATGGCTTGGAGTCTTTTATAGGCCCCGGGTTTGTCTTGTAAACCTGGCATATGTGGGGTGTAGTTCTGTGGGGTACACAAAACACGCAGGCTATAAATGATTAAAAATATGCTTCCCTGGGCTATGTTCAAAACAATTGAATGTGTTAAAACATTAGTATCTATAGGCTTTAGAGCCAAGGGTCCATGCCTGCTGTGAAAATGTAAACACAGGGCCAGGATGCATGGGTCATCTTTGGATCATGTATGCAAGTCATTAACCAGGCCCTCAGGCTATTCTTCTCTAGTCTCTCTCACACCTCTTTCCCCTTTCCCTGGCTGTTTCCCTCGGGTTCTGGAATTCTGATTTCAAGGACTTCTTACCGTATACGCAATATATGCACCCTCACTCTCCCCTCTCCTTACTCACTTTGTATTCATGTTTCAGAGCCCATTGCTCTTCCTCAAAGAAGCATTTCCATAATGCTGTGATTAGATCAGACACTACTATTAAATGCTTTCACAGTGCCAGGTGCCCTAGTGCTGTGCACTTATCTCGGCCATTCATTGTGAATGGTGCTCTTAATTTCTGCTTTCCTGCTAGGATTAAAATTCCCTGCATTTGGCACAGTGATTAACACACAGTAGATAAACAAAAAATATTTTTGGATAAATGCAAAAAAAAAAAAAAAATGTGCCTGAAGAAAATAGAGAATGGTTTATAAAAATAATCAATAACCTGGATAATGTGTAAATGTGGAATCAAATTTCTATTTTTCTTTGTTATTAAGTGATGCATTTGTTTAAAAACATTTTCCATCCAGGCTCATTTAAAATTCTTAAATATTTCCATCCAGGTTTATTAGAATTTTTAAACCTTTACCCAAGACTTACCACTATAAAACCCTTTATTTATAATATGCCATCCCAGGGAGTCAATTACACTTTCAAATAATATCATGTAAATCACTGAAAACTGAATAATACTGGAGAAATCCATGATACTATTTAAAGTCAAATTATATGCCAGCTAAAGAATTTAACAGGGAAGAATTTGGTCTGTAAAGGAATATAAGCGCCAAGTTTAAGTGAATATTAAGTATTCTATTTATATTGGCAAGACAATTCTAAGTCACCTTACTGTCCTTGCTAAAAGTCTTTTGGAAGATGAGAATTAAGGGGAGAAAAACAGCCTCATGATGTTACTTTTGTGAGCTTGAATATAAGTTAAGATTAAGCTATTAAAATTTTTTATCAACAGTTCCTTTACTACAATATTTAACCGAAACTCATATTTCTATGCAAATCTAGTGACTGAATGGCAGGTCACTTTGGTTTAAAAGAACTTAATCATTTTCAATTTTATAAAACTCATCCATAATTGTTAAAGAACACTGGTCGTGCTCTTACATAAAGTATGATGCAATGTTTACACTATAATATTTTAAAGAACATAATGCTGAATATTTTAAATCACTTTTGGTAGTGGTCTACATTTCTACTCACAAGTTATTAAGATGTAATGCAATTTAAAGATCTGAGTTTTATGTAAAAAATATATCAGTCAACTCAAATGAACTCTTGTTCTCAATGACATATTATCCTCTAATTAAATCAGCTAAGATAACTCTGTTTGCAAGGATCATTCTAAAATTAATTCCCAAATTAAGAGTTTAACAAGTGGCACTCCTAATAGCCCTGATTTTAGATTGCTTTGATAACTGGAATTAATGTGATTCTTTTAGAAATCTAGTGACTTGACAAATGATTTTTTAAAAAAATTTGAAGTTCAACTAACTCATTTATACCTCACACTGTTTTTCAAATTATTTTAGAGTATCAGCCAACTAAACAGAGGGCAAGAAAATCAGAAATCTGTGAAGCAGGGAGATAAATGGAAATTAAGTAATTCATCCCCAACTAGAATATTTAATATATCTGTAAAAAAAGTGAGAGTTATCAAAAACTATTTTTCCATTTATAATAAGGCGATAGCTGCATGAAAACTGAGGGTAAAAAAGATTTGTTTTAATGGCAAATGTATTAACTAAGTTGGAAGGACAGTTTCCCTGGGAAGCCCACCAAAGAAAGAAAAGAATTGTTGGACAAAAGCCAGGTAAAATGAAGCATTACATATTTTCAAATATAAAACCAATAAAGAAGGACTAAAAACATGTCTAATATATCAACAGAGTATAAGTTCTTTATTTTTAATTTTAGACTTTAAGATTTTTTTGATTTTTGAGATGAACTGATATCAAAGAGATGAAGAATTTAATATTTTCTTAATATCCAGCTGTAGTCTAACTCTCAAAATACCTGAGACAGAAGCAGCAAACTGAATATTGAGAACAGTTAGTTTTATATTTTTTTCCTAATCTGTGGAGAGAAAATTCCCTCCTCCTTTTGTCCCCATGATAACTTCTTATAATAAACTTTGTTGGATTAACCTAATATTTCAGTAGGCCCAGTATTTGGGCGGCGGCGGGGAGGAGGAGGTGGACATGTTCTTTAGTTTCCACCTCTTATATAACCACATCTATACAAACAAAATGATTGGGAAAATAAGTCCACAGTTTAGTGGTGGTAGAGTGGCCAATTCCTGAGAACATAAAATCCAAAGTCAAATGATTTTTAAGAACTGTAGATGTTGCAAGTAAATAAAAAATATTCAGCATGAATTTTGAGGGAAAACATATGGTGACAATACCAAGCTATATACACTATTAGATGAGAAAAGAACTAATTTTACATGCATTCATTTAATGAATACATAATGGGAATGGGCATGATTAAGTCTAGGGACTCATAGTGCCTGGATCTGAATTCTAGCCTCTTGTTTTGCGGAGTCATTCTTGGGCAATTATTTAAGTTATTTAAGTTTCTCTGTTGCTCAGTCTTTTCATCTATAAAATGGGGAGAATGAAAGCATCTACTAGTTATTAGAAGGAGTCAATAAGGCAACGTTTAATGCTTTAAAACTAAGTAATGTTTTCAAATAGGTGTCGGGCATATAGTAATTTCTATATAAGAGGTTGTTAAATAAAGTTGTATTTGGTAATTAATGAAAACACTGAACAGGTAGACCAAAGTTACCACTAGTTAGCTACGAAGTATTATAATAAATGACTCCAAGAAAGCTCAAAGCATAAAACAGTGGCACAGTAAGCCTCAAACAACATTTCCTGAATTGTCCATACTTTTAAGCAGAAGCTCTTTTCAGCTATGGAGTCCCTTTAGAAGTTCAGAGCCTTCAAGATGAGTCGGGTTGGAAAATGAGATAATATTACTGATGCTCAAAGAAAGGATGATCTTTGATCAGAATAACAGTCCTACAAAAAACTTGACAATCCACCGCTCGATATCTTCCCAGAAGATAGAATAAGAGAAAATAAGCAAGCACACTGTGAAGGCTTTTGGCTAGATATCTGGAAACATTTTGATACCACAAAAATTACTAAAGTATTAGAATGGATTGCTGAGAGGGACTCAAGAGTCTACCCCTTTGGAGGTCTTTCAAACAAGAACAGATAGTCTATCTGATCTGCCTGGGATGCTTTAAAATCAAGGCTGAGTGAAGATTAATGGTGCAAACTCCCTCTTGAAGGCCTCCTCCTTCCCAAGCACTCCCTGAGAGTGTAACTTTATATATTACCCATCACAGTTCTTCATCTGTTGAGTCTGAAGAACTCCCTTTTATCCTAGAATAGAAAAGGGCAACACTATTTCACAATTGTGAGTTCTGAGTAAAACTTTAATAATGTCATGATGAAACATAATGTCCTTATTACTTTTCAGTTATTTTATCAGGCAAGCTACCTGCAAATATCTTTCAATGAGAAACAGATCTCATGAATCTAAATTCTGAACAGCAGTTCCTTTAAGTTGAGGTTCACTAGCAGATGAATGGCATATGCCATTTCTCAAGCAAACCATTAAAAGTCCAAACAAGGTAAAGGATGAAAAGAAGTTTGAGGAAAGGAAAATCACCATATATTAGATAATTACATGTAAATTGTTATCAGGAACTAGGGAGGAGAGGAAGACTATGTTTATTTAATAAAGGGACATATTTCCTAAGTGATAATTTCAACAGTAATAGGTAGCACTGAGTAACGCAGACTTTGAAAAAAAGTGTCTTTATTATGTAATTATCTTACGATTCATTTATTTTCTTATCAGATGTGCTTGTAACCACACAGTGACCTGTATCTTGATAATTTCCATCAGCATCAAAGGACACCAGGGTTATGGCAAAGTCAACAGTACCGTTAGTCCTAGAAAGTGAGTTTAACAAAACTGCACACATTTTAAAAATTCATAGCTATTTAACAAGCACTGTAATTGCCAAGGGGTGGAGGGAAAAAGGCAAAAAAACAAAAGAGGAAAAAAAACCTGTAGTTAAAAATCTGCTGAAGACTTTATTTTAACCTCTGCAAATTTACTTTCTCAGGTAAGCAAATGGTAACTACAGAAATCTTTAAACTGAAAACTTTCACCTTGATATTAAGGAGATTTGCATCATGGTAAGCACGCACTGTAGTCTTCAGGAAGTCCCATTATCTACTAAAAATTACTGAAGCAATTTAAAAATACTTAATTTCCTTCTTTGAGATATCTTATCTGAAATCATGTTGGGAAATATCTGTGTGTTTAAAAGATTCAGTTTGAAAAAGCCCACATTAGAGGAGTAAAAGTTTCTAAAAGAAGGGATCCATGCTACAAACCTTTTAAAAGTTGAGTTCCCTGAGATTTGAGGAGGGAAAAAAGGCAAAGCTGATCCTTATCAATTAATTAAAAAGAATAAAATAACAGTAGACAAAAAGGGAAGGAGCGTTAAGAAACTTAAGGAGCTGTAGGGGCAGCTGGTCTCTATTCACCGATTAACAAAATAAGGAGTTCTGGAAAAGGGAGAAGTGACAGGTTTAGAAAAGTAGTCTTATAATTCACCGCAGGTTCCGCCTTGGACTCACGAGAGGCTGGCTATGTCTGGCTCAGAATTGAAAAAAGCTCTCTGTATATAAAGCTGTTATAGCGTGATGTGTGAGCTATTTTTTTCAATACTTGAATTGATATAAATGAGTTCATTTCAATATAAGTAAAACCCCTCACTTGTAGAGTTTGTAAATCAACCGTAATAAAACAGCAATTCTACTATGTAGCGAAACTGTGATCTTTCAAAAATCTGTAAAAAGCTTTTCATCTGTCCACCAGCTCTTTGGCAAAACGCAGAGACTGGTGGAAATTCAGCGTTTTGACTCGACCACCTGAGGTCATTGAGGACTTCAGCTGCCGGTTATGAGCAGCCCGCGCCCTCCCAGCATCTCCTGGCCTCTCTAAGCCTCTCTCGGTTCTGTTCTCTCGCAGCTACAGGATTATCTCTCCCCGACACGTTTCATTCACAGAGCCACAGAGAAACTCGGATTCGGTTGGAGCAAAGAGCCGGAAAACACGCACCCTGGCTGCTTCGCAAGTTGTTGGAGACCAAGCGCTACCCACACACTGGCGCCGAGAGAGCGGGTGGGGGCTTAAGAGCTCTCCGTGGAAGAATGCTAGTGGCGAGGCACGCGGGGGACACGAGGTCCACGGACCCTGAGACCAATCCACTACCGAGTCACTACTGAGCTTAAGTTGGCTCAGCTGCCTAGAACCGGCGGACGAGGCCGCTGCGCCGGGTGGCTGGGATGTCCCCCCAACCAGAAGTGACCAACAGCTAGCAATCGGGGAAGCACTGAGGAACCGTATCAGGAAAGCCCGCCCCAAATCTGAAACAGGCAGCCCTTGAACTCCCCAAACCAGCCCGGAACTGCGGACATGGGGAGGCCGAGTCCACCGGTGGGGGCTCCCCCAACCTCGCCCGCCCCCGGCCGGGACGCCGCACGCTCTGCCTCCCCGAACCGGAGAAAATGGATCAAGGGGCTAGGGGAGCCCTCCGCGTCTCTCCACCGCCCCCGCCAGCGCAAGCGCGGGAGTGGAGAAGGCGCCACTCAGACTGTGGCGCTGAGCAAACTGCGGCCACAGTTCTCCCAAGTTTGCCCGAGCGAGAGGCGCGGAGTGGGCGCCTCGCTGGGCGATCTGCCCTCGCGCTGCGGCCACCCGGGAATGTCCTGGGCTCCCCGGCCCGCCCGGCGGGAGCCAACAACCAAGGGGGCGCAAGGGCGCGAGAGCAGAGAAGCAAGGAGGGAGGGAAGGCGGGCGCTCCCGCGTGTGCACACAATGAGGCAGCTGAGACGCACACCTTCCCCCGCGGGAGCAGCCGCGGGAGCATCCGCGGTCCAGCGCAGAGGTGCGGCGTCATGGAGAGCCCTGACCGAAAGTGAACACCAGCAACTCAGCAACAGGGGGAAGGCGGAGGGCGCCGGGCGGCCCAGTGGGACGTGCGGCCGCGGAGGGCTGCAGCCTGCCCCGGCCGCGCGCCCGCGCTTACCTGCGATCTCCTGATAGGGAATGTCCGCCAGGCTGAATCCTTTGGCACCGTACGCCTGGCGGACCTCGCCGCAGCTCCGCGCCTTCACATCCGCCCGGGCCGGGAGTGACAGCAGCAGCCCGGAGAGGGGAAGAATCACAGCCCCGATCCAAGAAGGCATGGTGCAACATGCAAATCCAGCTCGGTGAACCCCACGGCCCGTGCGCTCTTCACCTTGCCCCTCAAGCCGAAAGCCCGCCAGAGCCAGCGGCGCGCTCCTCGCCGCTGCCCAGCGTCACCCCCTTCCGCCAGCCGAGGGGACGAGCAGCGCAGCCCTCTGGACTGCGCTCAGCAAACTTTTATAAGCCAGATGGAGGATGGCAAGCCAACCAGGGCTGGTTGGGAAAGCAGCCGCTTGCTCCTCTAGCCCCCCAGATCGAAAACGGTGCAATAAAAACGGGAAAGAGAAGGAAAAGAAATGTTTCAAAAACCACCATGGGGTTTCAGAGCTGCGATCCGAGTTCCGAGCCTCAGAATCCTAGAGCGCTGGGAGCTCGGCTCGCCGAAGTGTGCAGCGAAGGTGGGAACGCGCGCCGGCACTCCCGAGAGGGAGGTGGACAGGCGAGCGTGAGTGTGTGTGCGCGCGTGTGTGTCCGTGTGAGCGCGGGCTTCTTGGGGATGTGTGTGCGTGGAGGTATGTGTTGGGGATGTACGGGTTTCAGGGGAAACCTCAGCTTCATACAGACCGAAGGAGCCTGTGAGAGTCCTCCAGAAATAGGAAGACAGAAATCCTGGAGGCAAGAGGGAAGGAGAAAGGAGGGGAGAGGGAGAAACGTGCTACACAGAGCACAGCCGAAATCAGAGGCTGAGTCGAAGGCAAAACCTGGACTGGATCTATTTCTACTTGGTAGAAGAAAAAAGAGGCGGGGGTGGGGGGGATGGACAACGTTCCTGTTTTCTCATCAGTTCACATCCTTCATATTGATCCAAAATGCTACCTTTAATAACTAGAAACAATGTAATCAATCTAGAAACAATGTTTTTAAGTCGTTGACTCATATGTTATTAAACTATATTTTTGTGGGCGTAAAGAGCAGTGCTATTTCAATTGTTGCTCTTAATATATTCATGACCTACTGAAACACAAAGCCAGAGTAGAGATAAACATATAGGGGAACCCTTCAATAGCAGAGCACAATCACCGGTCTAATTAATTGTCTAATTTCGGTTTGGCTTTGTTTATTTTTATTTTCTAAGAACAGATAGTTCGTGCACACATCAGAGACCAGAAGGATTTTTTTTATTTTTTAATATTTGATTCTGGGCTCAAAAATTTCCCCCGTTTTAATTTCAAATGTTCCATAATCTTGGATCAGAAATAACTGTTTAGGTTTCCAGCGTATAGAGGAACAAGGAGGCTAAGAAGACAAACCAGAGCACAGAAGCAATGGGAAAATGAGAGCGGGGGAGGGGGGAGGAGTGTCAGTGGGATGCCTGATGGAAGATATTGGGGAAAGACGTGATACCTTCTTTCTCTCTCCCCAAATGATCTCACCTGCTAGACTTAACACTTTTTCCAAGTTACCAGAATTCTCAAGTGGAAAACCAATTCATTTTCTTCTTCTTGTCTTACACTCAAGTTCTGTGAAATGAAATAGAAGTGAAAACTCAGGGCTGGCTAATTTCCATTGACTTTCTTATTTTAATGAACACACTGAACTCTGCTAGGGGTAAGTCTGTGTTGAAACCCAAAGTACCTGCAACTACTAAGGTAGTTAAATCCAAGACGAAAAAAAAAAAGAAAGGTAATGCATACTCACTTGTGTGGCCATATGTATACTAGTCCAGCATATTATTCAGAAATTAATATAGAATAGTGTCCAGTTTTATGCAGCTCACCTATAAAGCTACAAATAAAGATACTTTTGGATAATGGCTGTTGATGACCGGAATGACTCATGGAATTTAAGTCATTCTATTTTTTATCACTATCAGTCATAATCATCTTCATCATCATAACACATTAGGTACTTTCCTTCCTCTCTTTAATAAATCCCTCCTCTCTTAATCCACCAAAAAGACTCTCAAATTTAAGATCCAACCTCATTTAAGCAATGCAAATCCTTTAAAAATGTTGTCTTATTTACAAAGGGACTTGTCCTTCACATGTTCATATCTAAACATGTCTTGGAAAACAACAATCACAATACATGTTTTTTTCTCTTAAAATTTTAGCATAATTTTTGCCTTCATTATAATTGTGCTGCTGGATTAGATATTGCTGTAGCCAAGTCAATATTTCTATGATATTTGACATGACCTCCTTCAAACTTCTGTTTCTATCATAGTCATGTGATCTGGATTATGCAACCCAGAGGAAGGGGGCAATTACACATATAACTTATTCTATTATTTCACACTAGGACTCATAATTTACCCTGACCCTAGTAATACATAGCAGATAATGCAATAAAAAGGACATTTGAGGTAAAGGAAGAACGGGCAAAACATAGTATATGTGGTTTAAATTGTTTAAAATTCAGTCAATCATTAAGTATTTAATGAGCATTCTGTACAACTATACAGCATTGGGTTATTGCACATAGTCCCTATGCTTATAAAATGTCCTTAGTATTTGTGGCAAGACTAGTATATGGAAATAATTATAACTAAAGCATAAATAGATTAGTTTAATCTCAGGAGGGTGAAACAATTTAGGGTAGGATTGTGAACTCTAAATAATTTGCTTTACCGGTGCTCTCAAATCCTTCTTGGTCTACTTGTTGGGTAATGTAGCACTGTTTGAAATGATGTGCAAAACACATGTCAGCTAAGAGCAGCAGCAGATTCTAGATGATGTATTAAAATGAGCATTGAATGTCTTAGAAATTCATAGAAGAGGCCTGACTAGAAAGAAGAAAACTCATTTTAAGAAATTGGCATTTGGTATAGACAGAAATGTTAAAAGACCTGAACTTCAGTGGTAATGTTTATATTGCATGTAATAAGATAAAAGTTAGAACACTGGAGAACATCAAACCAGAGGAGACAAACAAATAGAAGCAAGAGACAGGTGATAGGAGAAAGAGAACTCAGCCACAATGGTAAAGGTTTCAGATGATTGAGACCAGAATAGGCGGACAGTGAATGGAAAGATGGTGAAGAAAAACTTTGCAAAAAGGATTAGCATGATTTGGTCCTTAGTACACACACCTATATATATATACATGTACATATACAAATACATATACATATACATATACATATACATATACATATACATATACATATACATATACATATACATATACATATACATAAAATTGTGAGCCTTTTGGGGAAAATATGGTATATTTACTAGGACAATAAAGACCTTTATTTATACGACACTTTCATATACCAGTTGTTTTTCACAACATGCCCTTCTGGGCATAAGATAAATGGAACCTCAGAGACTTTGAGTCATAGAGAGGAAAAGACTGAGTCTTAAGAAGCAGCCATAGTTGATAGGTAAACAGAGCTGCTTCTGTCAGTTGCCTACTCCATGGCCATCTGCTCTTGTTCCTCGCTACCTAAGACTGATTGTTTTGGGGGGAGCATTGTGCCAACACCAGGGGGTGAATCACAATTTGTCTAGGCCAGTCATGGCAATCATTTTTTTTTCTTCCCCATTAAATAGTGTGGGGGTAGGCATAAGGCCTGTTTCTAACCAATAAACTGTAAAGAGATTTCTGAGAAATATGTTTCCTTATTAAAGGACAGAAGTCTAGGAGCAGAAAAGTCTTTTTACTCCAGCCTCCTGCCTTCTTATAGCTGGATGGTCGTGGCGTGACTAGGAGACAAGAGATTGCTAACAGACAGATAATGACAGAACAGAAGGATGAAAAAATATCTAGATTCTCTGATTTCCTGTTTGAGTCACCAAATCAGCCCTGAGACTGCCAACCTCCGGACTCCTGGTTAAACAAACCATAAATAATCCTTATAGTTTATGCCACTGTCAGTTGGCCATTTTACTGTTTATAAATGAAAGCAATGCAAATGAAAGCAAACTAAAGGAAGAACAAGTGAAAGTGAAGGCAAGAGATAGAGATTAGTTGCAAATGTAAGAAGAGAACAAAAATTAGGGAACATCTTGGAATCCAAGTTAGGAGAAGATTTTTAGACTCAAAACATACCCCATACAGCAAGGACAAGAAAGATGGAGAAAATGGTACTTGGATGATGATAAACAGGCTTATGCAAACTTCAAGAGAAACATTTTAGTAAAGTATTGAAGTAATGAAGTGGATGCCAGACCACATGGAATTGTATAGATAGAAAATATGTGATGGCATTACAATGAGTTAAATGATATTTTAATTTTTCACATTTATTAATGATCCAGAAATCTACTGTCCATTGCTTCTAAGTGAGTTTCATGTCTAGAAATACATCTTAGGTTATTAAGTACATTTAAATATCAGGTAACATAATATTTACATACTTTCAAAAATTGCTGTTAAGACCACTCCTCTGCCTTAGAATAATCTTGGCAAATGGAATACTGGCTAACCTTCATTTTATACCATCATTAGAAAAGCTTATGAAGAGGGTGGAAAGAATATTGGAACATCAGGAATAGATGATTACAGCATAGTACCTCTATGTGGAAGGGGTGAAGTGGTCATCAGAATGCTTTCTAGAAGATTCTAAAACTGCAGGGAAAGAATCAGAGACTAGACATAGAGATTGAAATTCAATATGATCTTAACTGGTAGGATGATTTTAAATATTTCTCTTTCTTATCTGCATTTTATAATTTCTCTACAGGAAATATGAGTAATTTTTTATAATGAGAAAGTTATTGTTTTAAAATGAGTATGTCACACTTCTAAAATGAAAATGTTAACATTGCTGTCATGTTTTATAAAAAGGCCTTACCATTATCTCATATATGTAAAACAATTGGGTATTAATACTTTTCTTAATAAGGTATGAAATTTTGTTTTTAATTTTTTTTTAACATTGAATTAAAAAAGAAAAAGAAAAACTACAGAACTTACTATTTTTTTGCTCAGTTATATCAGTTCATGAATGAGAAACTGGATGAATTTTAGTATGTTTTTTTTTCCTTTGTGTGTTTAGATCAAGAAGGACAAATAAGTTCAAATGAAATCTTATGAAAACAAGAGAATGGACTTCAAGTGTCTATTCCACATCTCAGCTTGGCACAAATCAAAATCGCTTAGTTAACCTGCCTCTTGAAAAACAGGGCCTGTAATGAAAAAGCTGTCAAAAATCTAACAACAGTAGCTCTGCCAGGTGCCTGGATAATGGGAAGTTTGCTGTATTACAGAGGGGAAAAAAAAGTATACTTAAGTGAATAATAGACAGAAATGGTTAAAATAATTTTTTATTTTTCTTAGCAAGTTTTATATCCAATCAAAGCCTAATAGTCCATTTAACATTTATTAAGCCCTAAGAAAATACCTAGTATTAATGTTAACCAATTAAAAT
>NW_011888802.1:10949922-10959960 GCF_000151845.1 Pteropus vampyrus | reverse complement strand
TGCTAACAGACAGATAATGACAGAACAGAAGGATGAAAAAATATCTAGATTCTCTGATTTCCTGTTTGAGTCACCAAATCAGCCCTGAGACTGCCAACCTCCGGACTCCTGGTTAAACAAACCATAAATAATCCTTATAGTTTATGCCACTGTCAGTTGGCCATTTTACTGTTTATAAATGAAAGCAATGCAAATGAAAGCAAACTAAAGGAAGAACAAGTGAAAGTGAAGGCAAGAGATAGAGATTAGTTGCAAATGTAAGAAGAGAACAAAAATTAGGGAACATCTTGGAATCCAAGTTAGGAGAAGATTTTTAGACTCAAAACATACCCCATACAGCAAGGACAAGAAAGATGGAGAAAATGGTACTTGGATGATGATAAACAGGCTTATGCAAACTTCAAGAGAAACATTTTAGTAAAGTATTGAAGTAATGAAGTGGATGCCAGACCACATGGAATTGTATAGATAGAAAATATGTGATGGCATTACAATGAGTTAAATGATATTTTAATTTTTCACATTTATTAATGATCCAGAAATCTACTGTCCATTGCTTCTAAGTGAGTTTCATGTCTAGAAATACATCTTAGGTTATTAAGTACATTTAAATATCAGGTAACATAATATTTACATACTTTCAAAAATTGCTGTTAAGACCACTCCTCTGCCTTAGAATAATCTTGGCAAATGGAATACTGGCTAACCTTCATTTTATACCATCATTAGAAAAGCTTATGAAGAGGGTGGAAAGAATATTGGAACATCAGGAATAGATGATTACAGCATAGTACCTCTATGTGGAAGGGGTGAAGTGGTCATCAGAATGCTTTCTAGAAGATTCTAAAACTGCAGGGAAAGAATCAGAGACTAGACATAGAGATTGAAATTCAATATGATCTTAACTGGTAGGATGATTTTAAATATTTCTCTTTCTTATCTGCATTTTATAATTTCTCTACAGGAAATATGAGTAATTTTTTATAATGAGAAAGTTATTGTTTTAAAATGAGTATGTCACACTTCTAAAATGAAAATGTTAACATTGCTGTCATGTTTTATAAAAAGGCCTTACCATTATCTCATATATGTAAAACAATTGGGTATTAATACTTTTCTTAATAAGGTATGAAATTTTGTTTTTAATTTTTTTTTAACATTGAATTAAAAAAGAAAAAGAAAAACTACAGAACTTACTATTTTTTTGCTCAGTTATATCAGTTCATGAATGAGAAACTGGATGAATTTTAGTATGTTTTTTTTTCCTTTGTGTGTTTAGATCAAGAAGGACAAATAAGTTCAAATGAAATCTTATGAAAACAAGAGAATGGACTTCAAGTGTCTATTCCACATCTCAGCTTGGCACAAATCAAAATCGCTTAGTTAACCTGCCTCTTGAAAAACAGGGCCTGTAATGAAAAAGCTGTCAAAAATCTAACAACAGTAGCTCTGCCAGGTGCCTGGATAATGGGAAGTTTGCTGTATTACAGAGGGGAAAAAAAAGTATACTTAAGTGAATAATAGACAGAAATGGTTAAAATAATTTTTTATTTTTCTTAGCAAGTTTTATATCCAATCAAAGCCTAATAGTCCATTTAACATTTATTAAGCCCTAAGAAAATACCTAGTATTAATGTTAACCAATTAAAATTACATCTTTAGGGCAATGGAAAACCAACTGGGTTGCTAATGACCTATTGGGGAAAATCAAAAACACTGAGGAACAACAGATTCTTCTTGTCTTGCCATATTCTTCTAAGACTCTGAAGCCAGAGCTATTTGGCTTCAGAGGAGAGAATCATGTGATCCGCTTAATCAGATTTCCCCTTAATAGTTACGTCAAGATTTAGCCAAGAGAATTGAAAGAACTTTGATTATTTAATTATATTTAGTTTTCATATATGAGGAAACTCAGACAATAAAAGTATTTCATGTATTTTTGAGCACTGTTCATATTTACTTGAACTACTACTAACAATCATCAAGAAAGTATAGGTAGGAAATATGGTATTACAATGATTTAAAATGCTATTTTAATTATTCATATTTATTAATGATCCACAAAGCTACTCTTCATTGATTCTAAGTGAGTTTTATGCCTAGAAATACATCTAAGGTTATTAAGTACATTTAAATATCAAGTAACAAAATATTTACATACTTTCAAAAATTGATGTTAAGACCACTTCTCTGTCTTAGAACAATCTTGGCAAATGGAATACTGGCTAACCTTCATTTCATACGATCATTAGAAAAGCTAATTATACATAAGTAAGAGAGTTTCATTTTGAATTTACGACACAATATTAATAGTTACCTTCAACAAAGTCACTGTGTAAAATTCACGTGTTTTTGAAGTGTTTCTGAATGAGAAATATAAATGGAAAAGAGTGACACAAATGAAAATCCTATTGCAGATTAATAAACTTGCATTTTTGTAGTTCACAAAAGATCATTTAACCAGTCTTGTTATAAATACAGATATTAATGTTGTGAGAGATGATTCTGTAGCTAAGCAGTAATTTGACATATCTAGATTATTGGACATGGATCTTGGCAGTCACTACTCTAGTTCTTTTGCTTTTGTGAAAGATGAATGGAGCTTTGCGTAGTTTCAGATCATCTGGCACCATAAACAATGACATTCCTTAAGGCAAGTAGATGACAACACAGGCTCTTTTGGCAGGGGATTTGGCTCTTCACATGTTGCTAACTTTCGTCAATGAAACTCTTTAACTCTCTTTATTAAAATGATTTCTCAGATTAAAAAAAAACTCGCTTAATTAACTATCATTACTTATTTCGACATTAAATAAACAGTACAACATACTTGTTTTTTAGGAAAAAAACTGATGATGAACTCATAAAATGTTACTGTCATTATCAATTTTACTATATACAGGGCTCTGCTCTTTTAACTTTAGTTTAGAAGGACCCAACTCTGAAGGAACAGCAAAGTAAATTTGATTAAGCTTTTTTTCTAAACCTAATATCTCTTCATAAGAAGAGGATGAAACAAACAAAAAGCTACTTGAATAAGAAAATTATAAAAATTGTTTGATTAGAATTACAAGAAATTTCAAAAGACATTAATGTGATTAAAACTTGCTCGATCATATTTTGACACAAAATTACTTGTAGTAATGAGAGGCAATCTGAATATTCTAAAATTCAATAATCAGCATATTCTAAGCTTTTAATTGGGGGAATTTTCTAAAAAACTTCAAAACATAATGATTAAATCCATTCAATTTTATCATGTTACATAGACACTAGCAAGAAAAAAATAGTGAAAATTTTAAATGAATTCTGCTTCATACACTGGTACATGCAAGTCAATAAAATTTCTTTGTTGAACATTCTACTTTGAAGCAGAATTATTTTCTTTGTGGAAAGCTGATGGAAGGGGTTAGAGGCAATGTTCTTGAGGCCAAGCGATCAGTTAGCTCTTCTCTATTCAGTGGATACAGCTCACATATCCCAGCTAGAAACTATTCAAAGAAAGAAAGGAAGAGTGGGTAGGAAAAAATAGCCAGCTTGTACTAATATATAATTCTACAAAATAAAACTCAAAGTCCTAGTGCAACCAGGAGAATAGTGTCAATCTAGTAACATATCAATAACTTCATTAATAAATTTTACTTTATCCTATGACAAAAATTATAATCTTGTTATTTAGTGATCTCATTTGAAGAGGCCAGGATGATTCTTAAAAAAAAAAAAAGTAACTGACTCTTTTATGGTGAATATCATCTCTTAGATAAGTTACAAGGATAATGTTTTCAATGATAATTCTTATTTATATAGCTTTTTAAACTCTACTATTCATATTCATTGTTGGAATGAATATACATGGACATCAGAAGTACCAAAAGAAAACTGCTTCCAAAATTAGTCATTACTCTGAATAATAAATACAAGAAATTAGTAATAAAATATGTCTCCTACTAAGTCAGGAAAACAGTTTCTCAATGTGGCCAGACAAATCCTGTAACATATTCTCTGTCAATGCTAATATTTTCAATTAAGAGTTTTATGCATAAGTTTTTTTTTTAGTTTAGATTACATAAAGTGTTCACAAACGTATTCTCATCTTTCACATAGAGAAAAATTTCTTAACCAGTCTCTGGCTACCCTATACCCCACTGGGCCACATTTTAAAAGATCAGTAAATGCTAAGGAAAAGTAATAAATTATTAAGTTTACAGCCTGCATAACGAATACGAAATAGCAATAATTTTAAAATCTATGGTTAAGAAAATAGCATGGATCTCGATCCATGTCATTTATTGGTAAGTCAAAATCTAAACAAAGTTAATTCCACTGAATTTATATAAAACATTTGTAGTTAACAGCCTCTATTCTTTATCAGCCATGAGAAAGTAGGATATATTTAATTTCATATAAAATATTATGTTTTTCCTTGAATAATATGGCCTTATTTGTCATCACAGCCTGAATTCACTTCCAAGCAATCGTTTCTACACTTGCCTCTATGTGAACTTCACACCTTTTATTACATTTCAGGGGAAATAGTTAAATGTTTGTGATAGAGTACACCTAGTACATTTTTTAAGTTACTTGGAGAAAAGGAAAAGTCTACACTTGGAAGTTGGAAGTTCCACCCACTAACGATCTGTTTCCAGGGAGGCGTCTAAAGCAAGCAGAGAAGCAGGCAGCAATGAGCTTTCAGTTTTCTCCTGATGTTCATTTGCAATCATAGCCAATCAATGTTGAGAACATTACTAAGCAGTCCGGTGCTCTTTGCTTTTAATTGGTAAACTATCTTCCAAAAATAACATCTTCGGCTTCACAACACGCTAGTCATAGACCATTAAAGAATGAATGTCTTTACTGTACCGGAGGACTTCTATGAATAATGAATAGGGCTCTATTTTCCTGGGAAACAAACATGTACCGGCATGTTGTTGGTAATGAACGGTATTGTGACTGCATAGCATGGGAGGGCATTACCTCTGCTCCGACTGCTACCTTAACTGAAGCAGATAACTGATTTTAAAACCCCATGGAGCATCCAACAACCATATTTTAAACTTGTAGCATGCTGCCTGACTTATACGTTGCTTTTACAAATTTAAAACGATGATTTAGTACAAAAATTGAAGAGATGAAGGATCATGTTACGGTCTCTAAGGGGCAAGACTGGCTTACACAAATTTGAGAGGAAAAGTAAAGAACATTTGAACACAGTATTTAAGAAACTAGAATTTGATCTTTGTTTTAAACTTCACAAAAACATAGTTGAACTGTGAATCTCTTGGGTACACACAAAAAGTAGTCTCTGCTGTGCAAAGTATAACCAAATTTAGATATTCGTGCAAGAGATATTTCACAAAATAACTAATGAAAAGTAAGATCTGTGATTTTGAAATGATAATGACCTTGCAATGTGTTTAAGACTATTTGGTTTTTCCTTTAGAAAGATCATGAAAGGGTTTAATGTATTTTGTAAATTACTTCCATAATGGTTTCACTTACAAAGAATATAATTTGCTAGTCTATTTTCATAATGAATGAGAGCTTAATGAATCACACATACTTCACCATTCAACAGAAATATGGGGCATCACAGCACTGAATTGAAATATTCATTATAAGAAGTCTGGACTTTGGCAAGAAGATTTCTAAAGATATTTTTTCTTCTTTTTTTTTTTCTTTTGGTTGGGGGAGGAAAAAGCTTGTTCCTGTTCAAGTTGACTTGAAGGATTATTTAACCATTATGCAAAATTATTGTTCTTGTAACTGGTAGCTGTTCAAATGGAAAATTTTATATTTGTGTAATGCTTATGAATTTTCACAGGCCACAAACTCAGGTGTAAGAAATAGAACTCCCTTTATTTTCCTATGATGGAACTGAATTTCTATTTTAAGTCTCTCTTCTACTTACTAGCAGAAAATGTAATCTCGCCAATTCAAGGTAAATTTAGTTGCATAAAGATTTTCTCAGACATATCTCCCTTCCTAGGAGGGGTTCATTTTTATCCACGTGGGGATGACAAGACATTCAGGCATTGGTGAAAACAGATCATCTAGTTTTTGGTCTCTGAGATAAAAATAGATCTCTTTCCAGCCCTTGACTACATGGTCCATCCTAGGCCTTGAAATTCCTCTTCTCACCTAGAATCTTGCCCCTTCACCAGTGCGTGTGAAGTGATAGTAGCTTTCTTTATCTCAACTTATCTCTGCCGTTTGTTGATTTCATAAGAAAGGCTGGGCTGCCCTCCTGCAGCTCTTTGCTGTTCCCTCACTCCTGCATCTTTTCTTTTGGGGTCTCACTGCTCCTGTTCCATTGTAGTACAAGGAATATCGGAGAGAATGCCGATTACAGTGTCTCCAAGTAGGAGAGTCAGAATGAACATCTTCACCCCTTGGGGATCCTAATCCTATCAAGAGTTTGGCCCACAGAAAGACACAGGGAAACTCCAACCTTTATCAGCTCCCTTCAGCTTTTTCTCTTCCTCCTCATCCAGCATTTTTATTTAGAATGAGATGAGAGAATGGCTTGTGCCTAATGTATTACACATTCTTTCTAATTT
Organism: Pteropus vampyrus; assembly: GCF_000151845.1. NCBI lineage: Eukaryota > Metazoa > Chordata > Mammalia > Chiroptera > Pteropodidae > Pteropus > Pteropus vampyrus. The sequence goes on along the minus strand of NW_011888802.1, from coordinate 10,953,403 downwards.
ATTGCTTATGGCCTAAAACAACAGAGCTTGCTTCCTTTGGAACTTAGACTCCTTAGAACTCAAAAGCACCCCTTCTTCTTTCAGAACGCTTCTTGCTCTTACAAACCAAATGTTGTGCCTGCCTGTCAAGACTGCTGCCTCTGAGTTAAGTTTAAGAGACTTCTTGGAAATTTAAGAGATGAAAATTGACTTCTTTGTTATCTCAACTGACAGTGTACAGTAGTACTCGCTTTCCCACAGTTTGGCTTTCTGCAGTCAACTATAGTCCAAGAATATTAAATGCAAAATTCCAGAAATAAACAATTCATGTTAAATTTCCCACGGTTCTGAGTAGTGTGATGAAAAGAGCCACCCAGCTCCATTCTGCCCTTCTCCCCTTGTTGAGCGATTCCACATTGAGTTTGCTACAGCTAAGTCACTTATAGCCATCTCTGTTATCAGATGGACTGTCACTGTACCACATGCCGTGCTTGTGTTCACTTTGTTTTACTTAATGTCTTCAAAGCACAAGAATGGTGATGCTGGCGATTAGGAAATGCCAAAGAGAAGCCATAAAGTACTTCCTTTAAGTGAAAAGGTATGTATGTATATATAAGAAAGACATAGTATATAGGGTTTGGCATTATCTGCAGTTTTAAGCATCCACTAGGGGTCTTGGAACATAACCCTCTCTTATAAAGAGGGCTTGGGGTGAAACTACTGCAAATACTGATCAAGTGGATGAAAGTTGGCAGGACAACAAAGCATACTAGGGTACAAAAAACATGTTAATTTCTGATATTTTTTAATTGTACTTTATGTCACAAAGTAATATGGATGAAAGTTTTAAAGGAAGCGACAGCTTACGTTTATAAAATTTAAAGAATTTTAAACAACTTTAATTGTATTTTTCTAAAAATGTTTCATCTACCCATTTATGCAAACATAAGTCCTACAAATAATCATTTGAGTGCATCACGCTACCAGGCTTTGAGCAGCTCAAAGTTAAGCCTATCAGGGCCCCTCAAGCCACTTTGGTGAGTTAAGTAGAGCTAGGTAGGAAAAAAACATATGGCACATTTTCTTACTAGAGATTAACATTTTGTGTTTATCTTGTTGTATTTTTCTACTCTAGGGACATATGTGCAATAGTTACTCTGATCGCCCAAAGAATGTAAACCACTCTAAGTCACTAAAGGTAGCTTCTTTTCATTCCACCTCCAGCTTCTGGGGGAGTGAGAGTCCCAGGATCCTAAGAAAATATTTAGAGAACCTGCAATAGGTCCAGATCATTCAATTCCAATGGGGGCTGAAGGTGGGGGCAGGGGAAGGCATTGTTTCTACATACCACCAAGCAATGCTCTGGACACTGGCTGAGTGTGCTATAATTCAACTCAGTTCTAACACTATCTACCAGTGTTACCGCTGGGGTGATGTGAAACCCGGCATCGCCCCAGTGGCATAGGGGAGGAGAGGGCCGATGGCGCTGAAGCGTAGTTAGAATTTTTCCTCAGTTCTTCCTCATTGACGAAGTGAAGAATCATGTCAGTGAAATTTAGAAAAGGTTTATTAAAAGTATATTTTAGAAAGACAAAACATGCCCCAAGGAGACACATGGTTCAGTGAAGAGCTGTAACATAGCACTGTAACAACCACCACCATAATAACCAACACAAAAAGGCCCAGAAGTGGGAATGTCTGCATTATATTTGGGCCGTGATGGGTGGTTCCAAAGGCATTTCTAGGTGATTGGCAAGTGAGGTCATTTTGATTGACACTTGGCTGCTATATAACTCTTTGCCTAGTGCACACACGCTCGCCCAAAATTCAGTCTGTTATAATTAGATTCATGAACTTTCAGATATAAGCATAGTATTATAATGGAACTTGGGGCAAATTAGGGTAGCACCTTCTGTGCAGGTCTCTGTAGTCTGATTAGGCCAGCTAAGATCATAACCCTCCTATCCTTTGTCTCTGAGGATGCAGGAAGGATTTTCTAACTACCAGTAGGGTGTTCTTTGGGCAGTCTCTGGAACTACTCCTTTGTTCCCCTGTCCTTCATGTCTGACTAGCTATCTAGCACCAGGAGATAACGTCAGATCGCACATGTTAAGGGCTAATTCCCATAAGACTGTTCCTCCCTTCTCCTTTAAATGTTTGTCTCAAACCCAGGTTGTTACCTGTGCTTCTGGCCAACTGGCTACAGATTGGAGGGCCCCAGGACCACCCCACTCCCCTTGCAAGAGCAGCTTACAGAATTCAGGAAACCCATTTACTCACTAGATTACTGATATATTACAAAATATATTAAAGGATACGAATTGACAGCCAGTGAAGAGACACATAAGGTAAAGTATGGGTAAGGGGCATAGAGCTTCCATGCTTTGTCCGAGGGCACTTTATCACCAAATCTCCATGTAGTCACCAGGCTTGAAGCTCTCTGAACCCCGTTCTTTTGGGTTTTATAGTGACTTCACTATACAGACATGATTGATTAAATCTTTGGTCATTAGCAACTGAAGTCAATCTCCAGCTCTCTCGGGAGGTCTGGGGATTCAGATTGAAAGTTTCAATCCTCTAATCACTTGGTTCTCCTTGCAATCAGCCTCTATCCTTGGGTGGGGGACCAAAAGTCACCTCGTTAACATAATAAGAGACACCTTTGTTGCTCTTATCACTTAGGAAATTCCAAGGATTTTATGAACTAGTTGCCAGAACATGAATGAAGACCAAACATATATTTCTTATTATAAATCACAGTATCACACTACCTTAAGAAGATAAGGGGAATTAAATCAGCCCTTTTAAATAAATATTTGTTCTAAGATATGAAATGGCTGTCCTGGGGAATGATTTGGCCTATGTACATGCTGTGCTGGCCTCTAAATAATTAGGAATAGGACTACCACTTAAAATTGTGAGATACGGCAAAATAAATTTAAATTTTGTGTTTTCTCTTGAAAATTCCAAAGATATGGCAGAACAGAGCCCACATCTGGCTGGAGTCGAGATGAGTTAGGCAGCCCGGTTTAGTCAAAGTCTGCACTCAAGCTTGGCAGCTATCTCTCTCCCCTTCCTGTCTCTACCTGTCCACATCACACATTGACTTTCCCTGCCTACCATTTCATCTTCTGAATTTGTGACCCCCTGATGACCCTAGGAAGAAGATCTAATTTACAGATCCGGAAAGTTGAAGCAAGGAGGGTGAGCAGGAGACTGTGAGCAGGAGAATGTAGTGAGTGGATTGAGACTGCATGTCACAGAGGGTCTGTCACCTGCCACTGTTATGGCGCAAACGATTCTGAGACCCACGGAGCCAATTGAGATTAATTATGAGCCTTTATTAGCCGGCCGGCGACTGACTCTACCACGCAGGGCTAGAGGACATCAGCCCCGAGCTTTCAGAGGAGGCAGCTGATAAAGCTTAGGACCATATCCTGGTGATCTGAACAAGCAAGCAGATCACAGAAGTGGAAGTTGGCTGTTAGCATATCTTTGCCCG
>NW_011888802.1:10933360-10948880 GCF_000151845.1 Pteropus vampyrus | reverse complement strand
ACACAAGCAAGGGAGGGTGTGTATGAGTTGGGAAAGAACCCCAAATAGGAGAAACAAGGTCAGGACCTATGTTTGTCTAGGTCTAAACTTGGTGCACCCCACCCAGAGAGATAGTTCAGCCCTGGTCATACCAGAGACTGGAGAGGGACTTAGAAATTTTGAAAATGACAGTTTAAAACCGAGACACCCTGCTGTGCAGGAAAGTGAACAGGGGAGGGGGTCTGTTTGTTCAAGTTTTTAGGTAATCCTGTCTATGGACTTCCATTTACACATTTGCCTCAGGTCCTGGGTATGTTATATCAGTTTTCCTCAGCTTATCACTTCAAATTCACAATTTGTTTTATCACTTTGATTTTTTAAAGTAGGCTATTCATTTGGTCGTTCATTTACATAAAACATTTAATAAATATATACATCTCATATTGTGCTAGAAACATGTTATGAAATTATGAAAAGAGAGACTGCGTTTCTGACCTCATGAGCCTCCATTCCAGTCCCCGATTGAGTTGAGGTCCCTTAGAGTTTAAATTTTCAAAAATATAATTAGATAAGAAGTAAGAGTTGGTATAAGATGGCCTCGAGAAAAAGAAACAAGTACAGAGACCATGCCTTAAAATTTTAATCTCAGGCATACTTAAAAATCTAGGTTTAACTATTATTTCTTTGAGGAATATCACTTGAATCCAATGTTTGTGTAATAAACTTTAATGAAAATATGGACCACATTATGATTTATGTCTTATAGATTGACAATTAGCTTCTTCATATAGCTTTTCTAAAAGCTATCAAAGAAGGGGTCTGGGAACACTTACAATGGTGACTTTAGTGCACTTTAATTAAAGGATCGGTGGCTCTGAAAACCCAGAGATTTTTGGTTTTATTTGTTAAATTTGATTATTACAGCCCCTAGAAAAAGGTCTTACCTGTACTTGGCACTCAGTTAGGACTTGAGAAACTAATGAACCTGGAAATATATAAAATGATCGGTTTAATGGTTTAGCTTGCCTTCCTTCACATTTGTCATCCGCTTCATGTGCTTCCAAGCCCTATGAATATTAAGGTAATTTTGAACCTATTGAATATTTTCCAATATGTTTTGGAGAAAATTTTAATTTCTCCATGATGGAGTTTACTGCTTTAACTGGCCACATATAGCAGAATAAACATTCATTTCTTGACAATTACCTTACGAAAGAATCTAAAATCATCGGTTTCCTACACTTTAAAGTATGATATTAATTCTGATTCAAAAACAGTGGCGTAACTTTTCAAAAAATAAAATTTAGAGTATAATAAGAAAACACATCTTAAATTTTCAAAAGAGTGTTACAGGTCAGGAGGAGAGCCTCAATTTTCAAAATGAATTGTGCTATTAGAATTCATTTTCAAGGAATTTGATGTTTGTTGGGAAATGGTAAGGATGTGGATATATCCACAGACTGTCAGGTGAACTGGGTAGAAAAGGAGGTGGTGATCCTCTCCTCAAATCAATTGAATCCTCCATTTCTACTCTACCGTTATCATTAGGCAAACACAAAGACATTGCAACCAATCAGGATATTTTTATCCTTCCACTAGGTAAGTGTTCTGCAGGTTCGGAGTATTAAAGCTTGGGGTGCATGGTTCTGGCAGCTGAAAGAATATTCGAGGAGCCATGGGCAGATGTGACATAGCTTTATTCGGGAGTAGCAGGACACAGCAAGGCACAGGTGCAGTTCCAGCTCCGCCCCAGCCTGCACAGGCGGGGCTGTTCTTATCACAAGATGCACAGTAGAGGCTTAAGACCAGCTACTATAATCAGTCACAATCTACAGGTTGTATAGGATGCTGTATGTAAGGTTACATAGGACGCTGAGATAAGGTCACCTGGGACGCTGTAGCTAACGCCATCCAGAAACCACACGGCTTGTTGGGAGGGAGCATGACTGCATTCATTTTGTTTATCAGTTCCCTCACCCAACAGTAAGCTAACCAACATTCCTTTCAAAAGACCTGTTTCAAGATTAGCACTGTCCTAAGTATGAGGATTTAAACATAAATAAAGATATGCTTCTTTCTCTCTTAGATCTTATGGTCTAGTTTTCACAGAAGGAAGGAGGAGAGGTAGATAACATTTACTGAGTAACTTAAATTTTTCTGCCATTGTATGCATTCTTACATACAAATAAAAACCCTATGAAGTGAACATAAACAAAAATTGGAATTGCTTTTACTATTACACCATGTTGCAAGAACACTTCATATTTTCAATGTCAAGAATGCCAGCTTGTCTCTAAAAAACCTTCTATCTTTTGTTTATTTTATATTTTGACTTTTTTGACTAATGTAATACTTAGAATCATTGTAGAAATATAAGGATCCAGAAGATTGGTCTCTGATGTGCTAAATTTATATGTTCGTAAACATAAATAAAACAAATATGTTCACATAATGTTTAATGTATAAAGTGTTTCGATTTCTTGTTCTTATTTAGTTTTCATGGTAAATGTATCTTGTAGGCTGGGGAATCTGCATTTTGAATTAATTACAGAGAAAATATAAACTGTGTAATTGTATCAGTTTATTAATATCTCCATTAGAAATATTTGGAAAAGAAATTATCTGTATCTTCAGTAAATTATAGGAAATATCAATAGCGAGGAGCAGGTATGATTGAATCTTATTATTACAATTGTTATACATTAACTTTTATTTCTTATTATAGTTGTTTTGGCTACCATTTATTTTTCCCAGTGGTGTAACAACATCAGTGAAATAGGAAACTGTATTGTAGTGGCAATTAATAGTATTTCACATAAAATGTTCATTGTTAAATTATTTGATTCCTGTTAGACCACTAAATTAGGACTGGCAAACAGTTTTTCTATTATAAGCTAACTCCAACTGATTTGGGACCCAGTCTGAGGTCATTTCCAGCTTTAGAGAAAAAAGGTGCATTTCTAGATTAGTAATGTCTGTCATGAGAAAGGGTTAGGTGAGTGGTAGAATTCATGCTACTTATTTGCCCTCCCTGATCTAGATTGCTAGTTAAATAATTCTATCAATTTTCTTTTCCAATGTAAAATCAGTTTGTCTGTTCAGACTGAGCAAACTGATTAACACATCTTTCTACCAATAGCCAAATGGATATTCATTTTCTTATCTTAAAGAACAGGAGAGTGAATCTTTGGGATGGGAGATTTCGATGATAAAATTTATTTGATGAGATATGCTCTACATTTTGAAGCCATACCTAAATTCATAATTGAAGATATAAGAAATAAAAGAACAGCTAGAACTTTACACTTTCAGCATGTTTATGTTGTCTTTTTTTATCAGACTGCTAAAATCGGGGAAAGCAAAGCTGTTCATGTTTAAGAAACAGCAGTATCATAAACCATTTCTTCTGACTTAACATCTTTATAATAAAAAATCTACTGTAATAAATTCATTGCTTTGTTGTGTTTTTATTCCTACAATCTCCCCCATGAATTCTCAGTTGAAAATGTTCTGGGGGAGGCAGAAAAATGTTATTTGTGTCAGAACATAATTCTCTACCTGCTGAAAAAAAGGCACACAGTTTGTGATAGTTGCCTATTATTTTTTAAAAGATTGATATATAAGCTTATATATTTATAGCAAATTAAAAAATAGGTGGGAGTACATTACACTATCAAGTTATTATTATAGAAGTAACCATCGTAAATAGTGAAGTATCTAATATCCATCCCAAGCTTCTATAAGGAAAACAAAAAAAGCCCAAATCACTAAAATAAAGATGTTAGAATATAAAAGAATAAACTGGTACTGAATTCGTAATCTTGGTATATGTTCATGAGAAAGGCCTTGAACTGTAAGTCATATTTTTCTTTTTTATTATGAAATAAAAATATATTGATTCAATTTGGGAATCTATTAATTTGTATTGTGCTTCTTCTAAAATTTTAAAAATATATTCTGAGTTTTAGAAAAATTTTACTTTGTGACTATGCAAATTGTGTCTAAAGTACCCCCACTTAAATTAGACACAAGCGATCAGGTGCATATATTGATACCCAGATTCCACCCACTAAATTCAAACCTATCTATTTTTCTATGGGCTAAGGCATTAATCTGAGATAAAAATAAATAATCTCATCTGGGCATAAGCAGGCAAATCACCAAGGGCAAAAATGACTTCTTCCCTTTATTCTAAAGATTCTCAGATCCTATTTCTGGAATTACTCTTGTGTTGACTTCTCATCCCCTATCCCACCAACTCTGCGTCATTTTGGAACTTCGCCATTTTTTTACTCATATATAATATCCTAATTCCAATGGATTTTAACTCTACTTCATTCTTCATGGCACCAACAGAGGCACCATTGAGGGAGAAAACAAACAAACAAACAACTATAACACTATTCACTACTTTAAAACTGTGGTACCAATGTTGCTTCAAAATCTGGCTTCAGTGTACCTATCCAGTGTAATTTTCTTGACTGAAACCTCACACTTCAACTTCACTGAACTTCCAATATACCCTGAGTACATTGCACTCTTTTGTGACACTATCTTATTCAACTCTACCTTTCTGCTGTATTTTCCTTCTTGGTGTTTTAACGTATTCTCATCACTTGTCTTTGCTATGTTCTTTCCCTGGGTCAGTATTTTGCCTCTTCTTTTGAGTGTTAGAATAAACTGTGAAAGACTTTACAATGGGTAACAAAAGATTCCCGGGTAGCCTTTCAATAAACCATTGGCATTTTCTAGCTAGCCCTTTGGAGACATTTCTTGTATAGCAACTAAAGTGTCTTCGACTAGATTATTTTACAACTGTAAACTGTAGAAAGGTTATAGTAATGCAAATGATTACTGTCCATAGAAATACAAATAAACTTTGCTTAGTAGAGATATAATTGATTTCTGCCTTGTAGAAAAGATGATTTCAAATGTTACATTTTATTATTTTACGGGGTATTAAACCAGTTTGCATCTATTAGGAAATTTATTTCAACATTGTTGATAATATTATATATGTATATAAATAACTGGATTTATGTCCTATGTAAAGCATAATATATATTTTTAAAAAAAATATATATATATATACAATTTGGACTTTTGCTGGTTTCTTCCTTAATAAATAAACTAAATATAACATTTTATATCTTTATAAGAGTCATGAATTTACATTTTTTTAAAATTATATTTGAACAGTTTTGGAGGGGCCACAGACATACACAATGGATTCACCTGAAAGAGCAAGGTTGTTAGAGAATGTACCTCATGGACTGTTTAGTTCCAAGTGGCAATAAAATTAAAACTTTGGTGACTCCCTATTTCATTATGTTTTTTCTCTCTACTAATTGTGTGTGTGTGTGTGTGTGTGTGTGTGTGTGTGTGTGTTTCATACAGTATAATAATTTATTCCACATTGGTGACAATGGTGATTAGAAAATTGATTTTATGGTGTGACTTTTTGATAATCTCTGTCAGATGAATAATAAAAATATATTCTCTGATGAGTGAATGAAAAATGACAGGGAATCTTGTGTAAGTCTTTTTTGTTTGTGTGTCTCTTTTGTCTATTCGTATGCTCAAATCAGTTAAGACTTTTCTGTTGACCGATAATGACATTGACTCTTTCAAGTCTAAATCAGTGACTCAGTGAGTTTTTGTGTTTCTGTGTTTACTTTGACCTTTGCTTAAGGTTGTAAAACTGATGCTAGATTCTCTCTGTATCTACACATCTGTGTACCTGTAATTGAGAAAGGCCTTGAACTGTAAGTAAGTGAAGATGTAATGTTTCTCTATTTCTGGAAGCTTTTAATAAGTTAGATTGTAATATCTCCTTAAATAAAAGAGCTTACTTTCAGTTGGTTGTCTAGCTGATACTCTGGGCATTCGGAATCAGGCCTGTGCCTTTGATTACCTTCAAGTAGGCTATTTTACAACTCTGTGAGTAGTAGAAGACTGATAGTTACACAAATTATTCTTGTTTACTGAAATGTAAATGAATTTTTCCAGTAGAGATACAATTGATATCTGCATAATAGAAAAAAATGTATTCCAAAGATTATGTTTTATTTTCCCAGTTTTGCATCTATAAGCAGTTATTCCAACATTCTTGAATGTGTCTGCATATCTATATCTACACCAACATCTCACTCTACATCTACCTGTTGATTCTCTTTTATATCAGCTTTAACATTTTACAGGCACTCATTAATTAATGAACTAAATAAAATCTTTGACATCTTTTCATTTTGTATTTGAATAGCAATAATGGTTTTAAATTATATTTAAGAATATTTTTAAATTATACATTATCTCTGCATTTTATTCATTCTTATGCATTAGATAATAATTTCTCTATTCTTCTCCACTAGACAATGAGCATCTTAAGAGAACAACTATTTTCATAGGCCAAACAAAATAGCTGTTTTATAGTAGGTAGCAGATACTAAATATATATATATATATATATATACACATTATTGTCACAGAAAACATTCAGGGACTGCTTGAAATTTGGTAAAAAAATATATAAGGTGATGAGAGAATAACTAACATTTTATAACACCTATTACCTTTTATTAATGGGTTGACTCTACATCATAGAAGTTGCTATTTAGCAATTTTGTTAATCAAGATTTATGCAAAAATGATTGAAATGTTAAATACCTGAAAACATTTCAACCATTGTTCCACTAACAATTGTCATTATTAAGAGTTTGAAAAGATGACATATTTTTTATTATAAAAATTGCCATACTATATAAACATAATTCTCTAAGGGCAATATCAAATTTTCTAACTCTTAAATTCTGACTTTAATTATTCAATTAATTTTAATTGTTCACAATTTAAAAACTGAAAAATAATTATATGACAATTGAAATTAAAATTTGCTTTATACCTTTGTGTCTTGAGTTTACTGGAATTTATATTTTAATTTTTAACCCTCTAAAGTCATTTTGTTAACAAATACTGTTCACTGTTTTTTTTACTTCTCAGAAAGACAAAGATACCCGCATTTCTACATTTCTGATAAAACTGTATTTCCATATACTCATTATTTCTCTTACACTTTACTTTTCCTTACAGGTAGAGGTGACCTTACCAAAGTGATTAAAAGCAATTTTGAATTTTTGTTTTTATGTTCTTTTTGCTATTGAGTGGCTCCACAGTGCTCTTTTTGTATTCAACAAACAAATAAGCTTTACACAAAAATTAACTCAAAATGAATTAAAGACTTGAATATAAGACCTAAAACAATAAAATACATAAAAGAAAATATAGGTACTAAACTTATGGACCTTGATCTCAGAGAGGTTTTGTGAACTTGATCTCAATGGTGAAGGAAGTAAAAGCAAAAATAAATGAATAGGACTACATCAAACTAAAAGACTCTGCACAGCAAAAGGAACCATCGACAAACAAGAAAGCAACTAATTGAATGGGAGAAGATATTTGCAAACAATACCTCTGATAAGGGCTAATATCCAAAATATATTAAGAACTCATACAACTCAAAAACAACAAACAACAACAAAACCCCAAACAATCCAATTAAAAAATGAGCTGAGGACCTGAACAGACACTTTTCCCAGAAGACATACAGATGGCCAATAGATACATGAAAGATGATCAATTTTATTAGCTATAAGGGAAATGCAAATCAAAACCACAATGAGATATACCACCTCACACCTGTTAGAATGGCTTACCAGTAAGACAAGAAATAACAAGTGTTGGAGAGAATATAGAAAAAAGGGAACCCTCATACACTGCTGGAGTGAATATAAATTGGTGCAGCCTCTCTGGAAAATATAGAGGTTCCTCATAAAATTGAGAATAGAGCTACCATATGACCCAGCAATCCCTCTTCAGGGTATCTGTCCAAAAATTTTGAAAACAATTATTCATGAAGATAATGTACCTCTATGTTCATTGCAGTATTATTCACAATAGTCAAAACATGTAAACAACTTAAGTGTCCTTCAACAGATGATTGAATAAAGAAGAAGAGGCACATAGTACATATATAAGGAATATTACTCAGCCATAAAAAAGATGAAATATTGCCATTTGTGACAACATGGTTGGATCTTGAGAGTATCATGCTAAGTGAAATAAGTCCTATGGAAAAGAATGAGAACCACATGATTTTATTCATATGTGGGATATAAAATAAAAAGCAACAAACAATCAAACTAAAAAGCAAACTCGTAGACACAGAAAACAGTATGGATAGGGGCTGGGGGTAAGTTGAAGAGGGTAAAGGCAATCAAGTACTTGGTGATGGAAGGAGACTAGACTTTGGGTGATGAGCATACAATGCAATATAAGAGGATTTATTATAAAATTATATACCTAAAACATATAATGTTATTAACCAATGTTATCCAATACATTTAATTAAAATAAATAAATAAAAATATTGTTTAGAATTTTAAAAATTAGCTGTTATTTAAGAGGAAGGTAAATGAACTATTTTCAAAATTCAATTTTTTTCTATTAAAAACCTTTCCAAAATTATGAAAGATATATACAAACCTGGAAAAACAAATGTACAATGCTATGACATATTTAGCTCATACAATTAATGAATAATTCTCTATAAATTTCATATATGTTGAGGTATTTTACATATTAAACATTTCATTTGAATGTTTTATTATTTACGTTGAGAACAATTATTGGAAAGATCCTAACATATTTCCTAGTTGTTTTCTATGAGTTTTTGGGAAATTACGGATAAAAATTTCCCTGGTAACAAATTATTTCACTTAAGATAAAGAAGATTGAGAAAAATGCTTATCTATATAAAGACTCATTTATTACTTAGTGTTAAAAGTCTATTATAAAATAACATTAAATTCAACTCATAACAATAAAGTTTTATCTAAGAATATCTAAGCAAATCAATATTTTAAATGGCCAAGCATAATCCAGCTCTGGCAATTTTAAGCATGATAATTGAACTTTCTAAATATTTATAGGTACTAAGAAGAAAACCATTCCAACTGCAAATTTCTTGAGAGGAAATGTTCATATATCTTAAAAATATAAAATAAAGTCAGGCAAGTGATTCATCATATGAAAGGTTTAAAAATTAACTCTTTTGGGTAGTTTTGATAAATTTTTCTTTATCAAAGAAAATTAATTTTAAAATAAGATAGTAATTCTCTGTTGCAGTGAAACAAAGAGAAAGTAAACTGTATTCCTTTTGTGGGAATGTAACGGAACTACAAAAATCAGAATGTATTACAGAATCTCATTTTCAGTAAATGTCAATTTCTGAAAAAATAAAATAGACACCAAAAATGAATAAAATTTAACATTTGAATTAAATGATAAAATGTTTGTTATATGCACTTACAGCTCCACACTTAATAAAATTCAATATATTTTTGTTATCTTTTTAAATAAGAAAAAATCTTAAAATATCTACCCACACAGTTACCAATTCCAGTGCCTCTTATTCCTCATGTAGATCTATATTTCCTTTTGGTATCATTTTCTTTTCTCTGTGCAGCTTTCCCCTCTCTGGCATCTTCCCTGTAAATACTAGTTGCCTTAGTCTCCTCGCGTTCTCTTTTCCTCCAATCAGGGCGTCCAGGATGGTCCGCTTAGGTCACCCTTTGCACTGCGGCACAGAAAGGCTCCAAAGGCAGTAAACCAGGGCAATCAAAAGATTTATCTTTTTCTTGTCTCTCAGATGTCTCTCTCTTTTGTTACCTGATGTAAAATGTCTTGAAAATCATTATTTAATTATTGCTGTCTTTTTAAATTTTTTAAGTTGTTTCAAGCGTGAGGGTCCTTTTTACTCCATTTTGGTCAGAGATAGAAACCCTAGTCAGCAACTTTTAAAAAATCGCTTTCACTGCTTCTGAGTCTAATATGAAACCAGTACATTTTACATATCATACCACCTGAAAAATTCCAGGATAGAGCAAAACTATGGGGAAATTATTTATTAGCTTGTGGTCTATGACCTCTACCTTGCCTTCTATCTTAGTTGGCTTCTGCAGAAGCAGACATTGTGATAAGTCTGAAGGTGAACATGATTCATTAGAATAAGTTCCCAGAAAAACATGGTAAGAATACTAGAGAACTGAAGAGGAGGAAGCCAGTCAAGGATGTGACAGCAAGCAAAATCCTCAGACATTAACTTTGGCTCCATTTCAAAGAACCATGGAGAAAACATATGCCATACTTCAGAACTGAGGGTTGGGTTGCTAGAATATTTATTTCCTTACCTATCCATCATCAGTTAATGATTACCCAGGTTAGAGGTATATTCTCAATCTCTGGGTGCTCCATGCTTGCAGACAAATTTTGTTCTAGAAGCCTGAAGGTAGACCAGCCACTGAGTATTGAGATTAAAGTAAGCAAACCAATAGCTGCTGTGCACAGAAATGTGATGCTGAAAGATGTGAGCAAAACAGTAATAGCATCAATTCCCCAGTGCTTCTCCAACTTCCATGTGCATGTGGATCATCTAGGGACTTTATTAAAATGATGGTTCTAATTCAGTAGGTCTGTGCAGGACTTCTAGCTGATGCTACTGGTCCATCAACATATCCCTCTCCTTGACCTCACTTCACACTAACAGAGGTGTCCGTTAAGATCTTGGCTTTATTTATTTATTTTTTTAAGTTGGTTTGTTCATTTTCTTATTTTTGAGTTTTAAGAGTTCTTTGTTTATTTTGGATAACAGTCCTTTATCAGATATGTCTTTTGCAAATATTTTTTACCCAGTCTGTGGCTTTATCTTCTCATTTTCATGACATTGTCTTTTGTAGGGTAGAAATTTGTAATTTACAAAAGTCCATCTCATCATTTTTTTTCATGAATTGTGCCTTTACTGTCATATCTAAAAAGTCATTACCATACCCAAGCTCATCTAGATTTTCTCTTATATTATCTTCTATGAATTATATAGTTTTGTATTTTACATTTAGTTCTGTTATCCATTTTGAGTTAATTTTTGTGAAGAGTGTAAGGTCTGTGTCTAGATTCCTTTTTTTTTTTTTTTTTTTTGGCGTGTGGATGTCCAGTTCTAGCACCATGTGTTGAAAAGACTATCTTCACTTCACTGTATTGCATCGGTACCTTTGTTGAAGATCAGTTGACTGTATTTATGTGGGTTAATTTCGGGCGTTCTACTCTGATCCATTAGCATATTTGTCCATGGTATTTAGCATTTTAGGTGTATGTAGGGCATTTGTTATTCATCTGCTCATCTACCATCTGAAGCCTATTTTAATGTTTAGAGAGTCCTCACATTTTATGAGTCTTGGTAGGAAATAAAACTCCCTTTTCTAACTGGGTTGAAAATGGGAGATATTCACATTCCTGGCCTTTTAGCTGAGGCACAAGCGTGTTGCCCAATTTCCACTATTCAGATAAATCTACAATAGACTTCAACTCATAAGCCAGTGATGAAACAAGGAAGGAGAAGAATCAGCTTCTCTCTCTCTCTCTCTCTCTCTCTCTCTCTCTCTTTCTTTCTCTCTCTCTCTCTCTCTCTCTCTCTCGTGCACTCGCATACATCTTGTACTTAGAAGAGGCTGCAGGTTTGGAATACTGAGGCTTAAGTGGCACCAGAACAATTCAAGATCTGGTGCTCCTTGGTACTGGCAGGGATTTCGATGTCAGCCAATTCTGCCGTGAGTTTTGGTCATTATTTGTCAAAACCAAGCTTCATACCTAGTTCTTCAATTCATCAATTCTAGGAGATACCCTGTGTCCCTTTAATAAATTCCTCTCCAATGACTTCAGCTAGAGTCAGCTTTTGTTGTTTGCAACTAGAAAATCGGACTGATCAAGAAAGATTAACACAGAGATTACTAGAAACCATATCCTTAAGGACTCCTTAAGCCATGTTAACATATTTGAATTTATTATTAGTGTTCTGAGAAGTCATAGAAATATATTAAAGAAGAGAATGATATAAGCAGATTTGCAACTTAGAAAGATCACCCTGTAAGCTTCCAGATGACAGGAATTTTTTTCCACTGCTTACTGATCTCAGCTTAGTGCTTAGAATAGTACCTGGCATACAGTAAGTAATAAAAATAGTTCGTTGAATGAGTGATGAAACTTTTTTCTCATTTAATTTATTATTATTATTATCATTATTATTATTAGTTTAATTGAAGTGACACTGGCTTACAGCATTATATAAGTTTTGGATATATTATGTTATATGAATGACAGAAACTTTAACGAATGAATTAGGGGAAGATATCCATGTAGAAGGATGTTGTGGTAAATCATGTGACAATGGTGACCTGGATGAAGTTAGAGTTTGTGAAGATTCAGTGAAATACATAGATTCAAAAGATTGGTATATAGGAGGAGAATTAAATAATATGCACAGAAATTACATATTAATATTTAAAAATGCGAATATGCTTTAAAATTAAATTATGCTTACAATGGTGTCAATTTCAATAATTAAATGTGATATTAATAAAGAGAGAATACAAGAAAAGATGTGTTCCAAAGCTTTTCTCCATCCCACATACAATGGCACTAGTAGTAAAGATACTTATATCAAGGGGTGATGCATAGAATGAATATAAGTAACTTCCAATGCCAAGAAAGTGATCAAATCAAGAGTATAAATAATCATTTAGTTCTAAAGAGATAAACATTATCAAATGCAGTTATTTCCACTGTTTGAGGATCCTATTCTTTCCTGCATTGTTTGGGTTACCCAGACAGTTACTTTTTTAATAAGCCTAACAGTGGATTCAGTTATGTAGATGAGGAGGATTTAAAAGAAAACCAGATTGGCGTTCAACACTCCTTTCTCCTGAGCCCTCAGAGATGATTTAATAAAAAGGACACATAAATTAATTTTTCTGAATTCTTGTTTGGTTGGATGACCTTAGTAAAAGCAAGTAGGTGAATTTAGAAATTAGTTTAATTGACTGTTATTACCATTCTGCTATTTCACTGGAATAATTCACTGGTCATTCAAGTTAATTCACTAATGGAGCAGGTAGATAAGCTAGGCAGGGCAAAAATCACCACTATAATTCAATAATTTCTCTCAAAGCCTCCTGCCAAATTGCATATCTTAACATGGAATTTCACTTAACATTCTCAAAACAACACTCAATAATATAAAAAATGAGTTTATCAGTGAAACATTCATATATCACTTTTTCCTGCAAAGAGTATGCAGCATTGACATTCTGAAAAAAAAAAAATAATCTATGTCTTGAGAAACCAACCAAACTACTTTGATAAAATTAAGTCAACAATATTCTTGAACACAATGGGAAATTCATGTTATCTGGGTTATTATGTCCAGTGGAAAATTATTTAATTTTAAATGAAGCATGGATTCTTAGTCAGTCTTTCTTACTAGCCAATAAATTTAGTCAACTCTTTAACATTCTCATAATGTGATTTCAATTTTTGTGAAAAAAATTAAATAATAAACCAGTTTAAATATTATTATAAGTCAACAACCTCTGGCCTAATATTTATATTGAGCAAGGAGGCCTTTTGGGGTCTAATTTGATGGCTCCAGAAAACCAACTTCAACCCTAACTAACAGCATCTTTAAGAGAAATTCTCAGCTTTACAGTGATTCTAAATTAACACATTAATCAGACAATTTACCTGGAGATCTGCCTTAAGGGAAAGGTAATGGGTAAAGAGAAAATTCAGCCTTGGGAGGGAAACAGAGCCACAAAAGGATAAAAATGTATGCAGACTCTCTCACTGCCCGATTCCATCAGCCGTTTCCAGACTCTGTCAGGCTCACTGTGATTTATTTAATGAAGGTCAGTGAGAGAACACTCTAAATGCTTTAACTTGAGAAATAAAGCAGGGAACCTATGTGTACCACTATAGTAAAACAACAGGTTGAAAAGAAAAAATTTCACATGGCCAATAATTTTGTCAACATGACACCATGTATAAGGTTTGCTTTTACTGAAGTGAATGATGTGCCTCAGCCACGATAAATGCAAAGCACTAGCGTCATTACATACCTTTGTCTCTGCAACTAGCACAGTGCTTTGCAATGCATGATGCTGAATAAATATTTGCTGAATAACTGAAGAATTTTATATGTGGCCTTCCCATTTTCATGGTACACAAATTCATAGTTCCTAACCTAAGCTCTACCCTAGGTACTGCCTATATACCATTTGAGTTTTCTCCATCAGCATATCTTGTTTATTTCTCAATGACTATTCCAAATCTTTTCTTCTCCTCAAGACCTGACCCCACCTATATACCTCTCATCCGTATAATCCCTTTTATGTTTAATTTTCATCACACACCAATTTACCTCTAACCACCTTTAATGTTTCTCTTCTATGCTAAGAAGGCAGGTGTACCCTCTCTGATGAAGTGAATCCACCCACAGGTGCCATTCTCTCTCTTATGTTGATCTACAGTGTTTCTCACATGCTTATGCATGTCCAATCCCTTCTCTCAACCATTTCTTTCTTCTTAGCCTATGAAGAAATCCTCTCCCACAAAATAATAAGAAGAGAACAACCTCTTTATACCATGTGCCCTTCTTAGCTTCCTGTGTTTTTCAATCTTCCTTTTCCTGAAGACCACTTTTTCCATGCTCAACACTTTATCTAACTGTTAAAGCTAAAGAGCACTAATTTTAAATTTCCATGTCATATGATTTTCCATGTAGAAAACCCTAAAGACTCCACTAGAAACAATAAGCAAATATAGTAAAGTTTTTGGATACAAAATCAATGTTCAAAAATCCATAGTGCTTCTATATTCTAATAATGAAGAGTCAGAAAAAGAAGTGGAAAATATAATTCCTTTTGCAATTACGACAAAAACAATAAAATACCTAGGAATAAATCTAATGAAACATGTGAAGGACTTATATAATGAAAAGTATAAGATGCTATTAAAAGACATTAAAGAAGATACAAAGAAATGGAAAGATATTCTGTGTTCTTGGATTGGAAGAATCAACATAGTTAAAATGACCTTATTGCCTAAAGCATTATGCAGATTTAATGCAATCCCCATCAAAATTCCATTGGCATTTTTTAAAGAAATAGAACAAAAAATCATCAGACTTGTATGAAAGCACAAAAGACCCTGAATTGTCAAAGCCATCCTGAGGAAAAAAAAAAATATATGGCTTGAGGCATCACTCTGCTTGACTTCAAACTATACTACAAAGAGACAATAATCAAAACAGCATGGTGTTGGCAGAAAAATAAACACACAGACCAGTGGAACAGAATCGACAGCCCAGAGGTAAACCCATGTTTATATGGTCAAATAGTTTTTAACAAAAGAGCCAAAAACATACCATGGAGAAAGGAAAGCCTCTTCAATAAATGTTGCTGGGAAAACTGGAAAGCCACCTGCAAAAGAATGAAACTAGACTGTTATCTATCACCGCACACCAAAATTAATTCAAAATGGATTAAGGACTTGAATATAAGACCCGATACAATACATTGCATAGAAAAAAAAGTAGGAACTAAACTCATGGACTTTGGACTTAAAGAGGATTTTATGAATTTGACCTAAAAGGCAA
>NW_011888802.1:10895573-10932260 GCF_000151845.1 Pteropus vampyrus | reverse complement strand
TATCTAGTTTGTGCCAAGAATGGCTTATTAATAGGGGTGGAAGTTAAGTAAAAATAGATAAGAGCCCTACTTTCATGAAGCTTTACAGTTTAACAATCCTGTAATAAAATAATCATAGAAATAAATGACAAATGTAAAAACTACAGTGGAAGAGAGGAGAGCACACCTCAGAAGTAGCCTTCCAGCTTCGCTAAGATTGCTTCTCGTTCGGTGTTTTCTCTCAATTGGTGCTCTCACAATCCTCCCAAGTTTCACACCAACGTACATGGGCATGGACCTTGATTCCCACCTCTTCATCCTGATATCAACCCAACCTCCTATTCTGCTCATTTTGCCTCCTTTAATACTTGCCTGCTTTCCCTCAACAGCAGTTATATATCTCAGCTTCTTCCCTGCCTGAACCACCTTGTCAATAGTGCAGTTGGTCTCCCTGTCTTCGGTCTTATTTCATTTTGAATCCATTCTCACACATTATCAGAGGGATTTGCATAGAAAACAAATCTACTATTTGGGTCAGAATAATTAATACTGGCTACCGTAACAAACAGCACCCATATCTTAGAAGCTCAAAACAACAAGGGTGTATTCCTTGGTCATATTAGATTCAGAGCCGTGTCTGATGGATCTCCTTGGTAGCTCCCCTCCAAGGGGTGTCTCAGTGATTCTGTTCTTTTCAATTTGACAGGCTGCCATCCAAAACTATATCATCAGTGTTCCTGAATAAGTGGAAGAGGATGAGCTGAGAATGTCAAGGATGATTTCAGGGGCAGGCCCAGGCATCATTTCCATTTATGCTACATTGGCCAGAAGTCAATATGGCCCCAACCTAACTGCAAGAAAAACTGGGAAATCTAATCTTCTTGGGTGCCAAGGGAAACGAAAAGCAGGATTGTGAGCATCTGCCTAATCTCTGCTCGCCTTGCTTTCATTGTCTTTAACTTCTCGCAGTCTAAAAAATCCTAGCTCCTGCATATGAGTTATAAGGCCGACTTGCCAGCATCTTCCTTTTTCTTGTCTCTCTTTGTTTTTTATACCCTTTAGCACTTTTGCCCTCTATTCATCTTTTCTTATTCTCTTCCTTAAAAAAAATTCAGTATCTGCATTTTCTTAACTGAATACATTTTTCTAATGGTTATTGGAGGTTAAAATGAATTGTTTCTCACAGTTAGTGACTTAAGTGTCAGAATTAACTGCATTTAAAACTGTATTTACAGAAAACCCTGCGTAAGGAAGGTTTTCTTTTTGTGTGAATTACTGACTCAATGAAGTATTTTCTAGGTGAAAACTTGAAGTCTCTATACCTCAGGTGCACCTAACATTTCAGAAATGATGCCGAGAGAGATTTACAGGTGTCAAAACATGTCCTCTGTCTAAAAGGGCAATCTTTCTAAAGGTGTCAGGGTGAGAAATATTTTCTAAATACCTATTATACTTCTTCCCTTAACCTTTTCACCAGAGTAAATACATGACTATCCCTGGAGCTGAGATCAGAGTCTGGATAGGATTAGTCACCAGGGCCCAGCATCCGGGAGGCTAGCATAGAACTGACTGCAGCCTAAGCTTTAAGCTCAGAGAATGTGATTAAAACCAGTTTGCAGAGGCCTCACATTCAAAATTATTTTTCTCATGAACTATCCCAATATCACCATCTTTCTGTCACATTGTATGGCTTTAGGGATGAACACCTTCTAGCCTCTTGCTAATTGTACAAAATAGACTAATAATATTTACCTCATGGGGCCTCATAGGGCTGTTGTAAGGAAGAAATTTGATACCAAAGTAAACTGCTGGCTTTTATTAACATTATTAATATTACGAATATTAATAAATAAGGCTTGGCAATTTCCATAGAAATGAACGTAAACACTTAACACATAATAGATCATCAATAGCTCTCTATATTATTTCTTTACTTTAAGGCTTTGGTGATAGTTGTATTTCAATTGTTATCCACCAGGGATGTTTCTATTATTGTCTTTAAGGATGTTATCATGAGAAAAATGAAACCCATTATAATGTTATCAGCACGTTCATCAGCAGAGGAAAGTGAATATAAATTGTGATACATCCGTTGTTATATTGCCTATAATATACTTTAAAACATTTTGACGTTAAACAGTGTTACAAGTGTGTGGAAATTAATTTAAATTCTTGGTGGGTAATTAACCAAAGAAATACCAGAACTTCAGATCCATACTGTAGAAGTTTCAAAATATGGCTTTGGTTATTCCAAATCTGTTACAGAAGAATCATTAATTAGAATAAAGGATGTTAGGTATAATCTCTATATATGAAATAACTGATGGTCACAATCCCTGGCTCTCTAGAAAGTATAAATGGACTAGCAAGATTCACCTTAGTCTCAGGGTCAGGCGACATCAGGCTTGAAGACTGGCATAAGGAGATGGAATTAGAAAGCAAGGGAGAAACTGTTCAGCACTGTAAACAGTGCTCAGTTGAATAATGGTCCTTCTAAACCTGTCCACATCGTACCTAGTTCTTGGAACCTTTGAAAATGTTACCTTCCATGTCTAAAGACACTTTGTAGATGCAATTAAATTAAGGATCTCAAGGTGGGGAGATTATCCTGAGTTATCCAGGTGAGCCGAATGTAATCATAATAGCTTTTGTAAAGAAGGCAGGAGAAAGCAGAGTCAGAAGAGAAGGCAAGGGGCTAACAGAAGTAAAGCTTGGAGTAATGTGCTTTGAAGACAGAAGAAAGAGCTAGGAGCCAAGGCTTAGAAACAGCAACTAGAAGATGAAAACGGTAAGCACAGCAGGTTCAGAAGTAACGTCATTTCGTTACAATGTCGATGAGGGAAAAAAATCTATTCCAGCTGGGACCACTGTTTGTGTAGAGTTTGCATTTTCTCTGGGGATGCCTGTTTCCTCCCACATCCCAAAGATGTAACGGTAGGTGAACTGGCATGACTACATTGTCTCAGTCTGAGAGAGCGTGGTGTGTGTGTGAGTGTGGCCTAAAGCAGAGGGACGTCCTTGTCTAAAGTGGTTTCCTTTTTGCCCCTGAGCTGCTGGGAGAAGCTCTGGCCACTAGCATCCCTGAACTAGAATAAGGAAGTTGGAAAATAATTACTTGTTTTTATTCAGCTTTCTTAAATGTTTGGATAGTTCATATTTATTTTAACGTTTAATATTAGAAGTGTTTGGGGTCTTTGTTTAGAAGTTTAGTAATGTTTTTGTGACTAGAAATATGCTGTAGGAACTTAACTCTTTTTTCTATCATTTAGCCTGTGATAAATTGGTTTTGTTATATGTCCTTTCACTTAAAGTTGAACCTATCCAAGAACCTATCCAGTGTTAAGTGAGGACTAACTGTACACAGATTATCCCCTCAGAACCTGTTGTCACACAAAAACCTGTGGACTGAAAAAGCCTGTCTACAAATGCCTCGATTTTAGCTCTTAAAGACTTCTTATTTCAAAATTCTGCCCTCCAAAATTGCAAGAGAATGAGTTTATGTTGTTTTAAGTCATTAAATGTGTGATAATCTGTTACAGCAGCAACAGGAAACTAATATTTAAACTCATGTTGTTCTTTGAATAATGTAAGACTCTGTATCTTTAATTGACATCATCTGTACCCAAACCAAAATAGATTTTAGTTAAGTGAAATTGCCTGAACTTGATAACACACGCAATGAGATGGGCTTGGACAGCAGAGAGAAAATGTAAAAAAGATTGGGTGCTATCGGGGGGAGGTGGGGGCAGAATTTCTCCATTTTTTTTTTTTTTCCACACTCTTCTTGGTTCAAAGAGTGTATAAATACCTGGCTAGGAAGGGCCATGTTTGAGGACCGTAAGTGCAGGATGAGTCCTGAAAACCAGTGTTACATTGTTCACAATTTTGCCTTGGTCAGTTTCATTGAACCATAGAGGCTATGTAAGAAACTCGTGTGTGAGTGTGCAGATGTGCAGGGTGAGGGGAGGGTGTTCTTGTCTAAACATATCTAATTTTAATTCCTAGTATAATTATGGGCTTTTTAAAGCAGCCATCAGTGACTAGAAAATGAAACAATTAAGAGCAACAAAGCTTCTTATACTTTAAAAGAGCAAGTTGTCCTGTGTCAAAACATCCATTTCCAGGCCTCACGCAGTAACTGTAAATCCCCACAGAGATAAGGTAGAGATAGTAGAAAAATCTTTGTATTCAAGCAGCTCACTTTTGCTAGTTTCACTACAGGGAGTCTGTGTTCATCCTTGGAA
This sequence comes from Pteropus vampyrus, assembly GCF_000151845.1. NCBI lineage: Eukaryota > Metazoa > Chordata > Mammalia > Chiroptera > Pteropodidae > Pteropus > Pteropus vampyrus. Next base: position 10,928,037 of record NW_011888802.1, on the reverse strand, counting down.
ACCAGAGTTTAGCTTTTGCTTATATAACCATTTTAGGTTAGAAACCTCTAGACACTAGGAGGGGTTGTGAACTAGTAAAAATTGTGTGTGGAAGATGGGAACGAAAAGTTTAGTTATTGTGCCAATAGTCCTCATGAGAGAAAGGGAAAATTTAGCTTTAAGGAAGACCGGTGTTGGTGTGTAATTCTGTGTTACATAAATACACCAAATTCCATTTCTTATAGTGAGGTCATCTGTGTATTCTGAATGACCCTTCCACTGAAAACAACTAAATATGCCCAGTGAAAATATTAAAAAATATCTTAAATTAATTAATGAACTAGCCAATGAGTAAGGAATATTCAGAGACCATAAACTGAGTGAAAGTGGGAAGGCCTAGAGGAAAGCGGAGAACTAATCTTGGCTTTTGTCTTCAGGGTGTTTTCTTAACCAGGACACCTTGAGCTTTGGACTTCATTCCTTCCCAGGACAAGGTGAGCCAGATCCACAGCCCAGGGCCAGTCCAGGGTGAGTAACTAGTAGGAGAACCCCCACATAAACCACAAAGAGCCGTATGTGTGGTATAAAGACCAAGTAGAAATACCACTGCTAAATTCAAAAAACATCAGATATTGAAATTATCAAGAACAGAATATAGAATCAGTATTGTAATGTATTTCAAGCAGAGAATGTGTGGATATGCATTGTACTATTCTTCGAGTCTTTCTGACGTTCGAAATTTTCAAATAAAAAGTTTGGAGGAAAAAGCCTTGGACTAGAATTTAACTTCTTTGAAATAAAAAAAGATAAATATAAACATGCACAGCAAATATCTTACTTAATAGTGAAATGTTAAAAGCATTTGCCCAAGGCACTGGTGTCCAGTATCAACACTTCTATTTAAAATTACACGGAGGTCCTAGCAGTAAGTTACCAAAAAAGAAATAAAGGGTATAGGCTAGAAAGAGATATTATTTAGGCAATATGACTGTCTACAAAGAATACTAAAAAAAATAATGCATAATGGTTTAATAAATCTGCTAGATATAAAATCAATAGACAAAAACAAGTGGAATTCCTACACTAGTTTATAAAATGTATTTTTAAATGAAGTTACCATTTACAATAGCATCAAAATTCCAAAGTGGCTTGAAAAATATCTAATAAAATTTGAGCAAGACTTTTTTAGAGAAAGTTGTAAAGTCTAATGGGAGGCCATTAAAGAAAACCCATGTAAATATACTGACATGTATTATTTTTGGATTAATAATATTACAAAGATGTTAATCTTCCCAAAATTCATCTATAATTCAGTGTAATTCCAATAATTCCAACAGGTTTTTATGTAGAACTTGAGAACAGAATTCCAAAATTAACATAGAAGAATATAAAGCCAAGAGTAGGCCCACTGTGAAAATGGAACAAAGTGCAGGGATTGCCTTACCAGATATCAATAGTTATTATATAGTTGTAGTAATAAATTCAGAGCCTTGAGAAAAAATAAATTGGTGAATTGTTTGTCAGTTTCAGAAACAGATTTAACTAGAAGTCCAAACTTGATCTACTATTGAGCTGGCATTACAGATTAGATGTAAAAGATGGACTTTTCAGTGAATGATGCCTGAACAAATAATCATATAAATGGGAAAAAATTAAACTGGACCTTAGTTCATACTATAGTCCAAAATTATAAAACTCTAAGAAAACAATATATTTATAACCTTTGGGTTGAATCTAAGTTGAATGTTTACAGGATATTTGTTATAAACCTTCAGGTTATAAATATATTGGGTACAAAGAAAGATTTTTTTAAACTAAGGGAAAAAAATATGAACAATAAAAAAGTTTATTTGATTATATTTAAATTGAGAACTTCTTTTCATCAAAAGACAGAGTTTGATGAAAGAAAAGCCACAATAAGGCAAATATGTATAATTCATCTAAATAATAAAATATCAGTATCTAAAATATATTAAAAAAAAAACTACAAGCAAAAAAGGAAAAGAAAACAGTAGAACTTCAGGTAAAAGGCTTAAACAATTCTTCATATAAGAGAAACCCCAAATGGTCAATAACCTATTAGAAATTTGTTCAATCTTATTAGTAGTTAGAGAAATGCAAATTAAAATACCAACATGTTTACCACAGTGGAAAAATTAAATACATGGGAAAATATTAACCATTGATGAGGATGGGGAGCAAAATGATTTTGGAAAGCAGTTTGATACAGTCTAGTTAGAGATGCATGTAGTTTGTGACTGAGCAATTTCATTCCTATCTCAGAGCTCTTTTCCAGGACACATGTACAAGAGTGTTTACTGCAGTGCTATTTAAGATAGCAAAAAACTGAAAACACCCCAAATATCCATTCATGTTAGAATAGATAAACAAATCGTGTCATGTTTATCTCATGAAATACTACGTTGTTGGAAATGAATCTATTGTAACTTGAAGCAAAAACTTAATTGATTCTCAGGAACATAATGCTGAAAAAGAATATACTGAATATGTTTACATTTCTATTAAGTTCCAAACTATGAATAATTAAATAGTGTATAGTTTAGGGATACAAACTCTGTAGCGAAGTAAATATGTGGAGGGAGTAGACGTGTAATAACATTAAATTTTGAATGGTGTTGGTTATCTCTGAGGGATGAGGCAATTAAGTGGGATGTCCTGGAATATGCAGGGCTTCACATGTGATGGTAACTTTCGGTTAATTAAATTGGGTCATTGGCACCCAGGTGTTTGTGTTTGTTCTGTTTTTCTGCCTTATGCATATTTAATACAAATTACATTGTGTCCATTAAATATTTAATTTAACAATTTATAAGAAAAAGATTGCTGAGAATAATTCAATTAGAAAAATTTTGATATATATCCTCATTCTCTGAGGGTTATTTAAAAAATTTTGTCCAAAGTTTTAAAAGTATTTACTGTATAAAAATGCTGATGAGTTTAATAGTTCTTTTCTGTGAAACTTTCCCCAATATCTGCTTCTCTCAGCAGTTTTCCTTTATAGATACACTTAGATGATGTCTACTTTCTAGCAAATTTTGGAGAATCAATCCATTTTTTAAATCAATCATAATTAAATTCCATGCCTGCAGACCCTCATACATGCCACACCTTTTGCAGGGAACATTCTCTTTGTAGTCCCTTCTGTGTAACCCTCTCCTTTTTCCTTGGATAACTACTTATTACTCATCAGGCACATCTCAGTTATTTATTATGAGCTTACTTTCTCTGCAAGCTTCCTCTGACTCCACCCTATACAGAAGGAACAATAAAAATATGTCGAATAAATGAAAATATAGTATGTGAAGGAATAATGACTAACACTAAAACACTTCCCTCGGGGAGCTTGAAGTCTAGCAGATAGTGGCATATACAAGTAAATTGCCCTTAGGTATAAATGAAAAACAGGGCAAGATTAAAAAAAAAAAGTAAAAACAATAATTATGTGATGTGATAGAGTTGTTAGCAAAAGCTATGGTGGTAATCACACTGCAGTATATAAATGTAGCAAATCAATAGATTGTATATCTTAAACTTATACAATGTTATATGTAAATTATATCTCCATCAGCAAAAAGAAAATGAAGGGTGGGATTTGGTTTCTGTTAGTAATTGAAATAATATTAACTAAAATCAAGGATTTAGTCTATTTAAAAGACAATTAGTTAAAAAAAGAACATATTTCTTAGCACAGTCTACTGAACATATCAATAAACACCGTTTATTTCCAATAGTAATAAGCATACCTGGCACCCAGATCTTGGTTTCTAATTAAGAGTCCTACTAAGCAGAGTTTGGGCTATTTGGACAAATAACTGATTTCTGGTATGTGGCAAGAAATTACATGTTGAGCCTGGAACATTTTATGTCTGAAAGTAAGGAAGGGCTTAACTGATGGGGACATTTCAAAAGGACATCGAAACCAGCCTGAAGGGCTTCCCACTGGTTAAATTTGGACAATTGGGCATCCAAAGAATAATAAGGTAATGAATATCATGCATTAAATAGCTCATGAGTCCATAGTCATGGTAAAAATAAACAGGGAAGGAGGAAAAGGAAGGCTTTTGTTTACTAAAGTAGTCTAGGTGATCTGTGTAATAGGAATCATAGAATTGAAAAAAAAAAAAATCATTCTGCAGCCACAAACGTAATAATTAATTTAGGCAAAGATCATCAGTGGGTGCTCATACTTTTGGATGAATTGTTGAGAAACAGAATATGTACGTAGTTTTAAAATATCAAAATGTCATGTGTTTAATTACAGAGGTCCAAAAAATACTGTTACAATGAAAAATATGGCACTAAAGAACTACTCTAAAGGAGACCAAAGAGACATGACAACCAAATGTAATATATGGGATATCCTCAATGGGGAGAAAACATAAAGGACATTATTGAGATAAACAGGAATTTTGAATATGTACATGTTGGATAATATATCAGTATTAACTTTCCTGAGTGCATTAATAATATTTTGGTTGTGTAGAAAAATAACTGTTTTTAGGGGACTCAAGCTGAAAGGGTTTAGCATCTTGATTTTTTCACATGACTCTGCCAAATAGATGTAGACGTGAATAGAGATGGAATGGATACAGATATAAACAAATGTGGTAATTTGTTGACTGCTGTCACATCAAGGTTAAGTGTATATAAGTGTTCATAGGGTATTCTTTCAATTTTTCAATATATCTAAAATTTTCAAAATTAAAAATTAGGGTAAAGAGAAGCCTATGACTTCCTGAAAAAAAAAAAAAGCGTTAGGATAATTGAAGGCCATGAATATACAAAAGCATTTTCTAAAATCAAGCCAAAAAGCCAATGGTTTAGATTATCTTTGGTTTATTTTCTCTGGCAACTACTTTCTGATTTCTACCTGACTAACAAATGACTAAAAGTAATTCTCTGGGAGTGCAATGTTCATCAAACTCCACAAAGGGAATTCTTTGTAATACATATAAATGGCATGTTGCAATGCATTCGCAGGTCCCCTGTGATTGTGTTGGGTGAATTGGGCCTAACAGGGTGCAGGTGGAAAACAACTGTATTCTTTCACTCTTTAGTGAATGTACAATCAACCCTTCCCCTCGATGAAATTTCAGGCAGTTCTTGGAGCCTGGCCAGTCACTATCAGGTAGTAAACTGTCTTCATTTTCAAGCCTCAGTACATCCAATCCAATATGTGTAATATTTAGAACTTCACATTGCATCAAATTTAAGTCTTCTTCCCTCCTCTACCCTCTTTTTAGGCTGGGAAACCTGAAATTGGAAAGAAAAAGGAAATGCTGAGCTTTTTCCCTCCTTCCCTCTATTAACAGCTGTTTTGGCTCCTCCAGACTTGTAAGGGAAAGGAAGAGAGATCTCTCGGGAAAATTGTATTTTCCAAAGATGGTCACAAGCATGTCTCTTGTTCCGCAAGCTCTTCTCCAGTGTGATCTTGCCATTTTACCATAGGAAAGTGAAGTCTAATTTTATCCAATGATGCTGTAGTGATGCTGTGTGACGCTGAGGCTGGGCCATAAAAAGCCATGTAGCTTCCATCTTGCTCACTGGAACACTCATGCTTGGAACTCTGAGCTTCCCTGTGTGGCCTCTGCCTCCCCTGCGGTACCTAGACCATGAAAAAGCCAAGCCACTAGGAGAGTCCACATGCAGGTCTGCAGATCCAGTTAGTATTCCTAGTCTTCACGTTGTCTCAACAGAGGTACCAGATACATGGGTAAATGAGGCTTTAGGGGATTCCAGTCCTCAGCTTGGAGTGAACTCCATTCCTCCAGTCTTTATAGATGAGTACCCAGATATCATGAACAGAGATAAGCCATCCTTACTGTTCTTTTTCTGAATTTCTGTCCTTCAGAATCTGTGAGTTTAAAAAAATGATTGTTTTAAATCTCTGTGATTTGGAATAATCTGTTACACAGCAATTGTGACTGGAATGGAGAGATAAGAGATAGTTCTGTTGACTGTCAAGTTTCCTTTATGTGGTAGATCCCAAATGTTGACTTTTTTTTGGGTGGGGGGGAAATGTGGGGGGAGCTCTTTTGTTGCTATTTCAGAGATAACCCCCTACCTTTATTCTTCTGTTGACACAAGGGATTCTTTCCATCTGATCAGAGGGAAGTATTAGCACCTTCATAATGATCTCATCTGAATTCTCTTAGATTACCGGCCTTTTCAACCTCTGTAACTAATTCTAAATCTTCTCTTGGTCTGTAGATGGGTGATGGACTTACGTTGGAAAAAACGTTTTTGTTCAATCCTTTGCAAGTCCCAGATACATGGTCTTGCCCTTTACTTTTAGAATATTGGGATACTTATCATCTGATTATGTTATCAGTTTTAACTCTGAATCTCTAGACCAAAGGAAGTATGCTACATGAGTATTTAGGTTTGACTCCCTCATGATATATTTGAAAACCCATATTGTTTTTCTCTCTATTTTGACCAAAAATTTGTGAATCAATAAATTTGTGTAGATAAAATCCAAATGTATTATGATTTTGAGATATTATAATTCTGGTGCTTCATAAATATCCTTAGTAATTTACAAGTCAAGTTTCAAACATTCTTTTTATTAATGTTCTTATTTTACATATATGAGTATGCTAAGGCCCCAAAGTATTTTTTTTAGTATTAAGCTTTTAATTCTAGAATAGTTTTAGATTTACAGAAAAGTGTCAAATACAGCACAGTTCTTGTATATTCTGTATTCTCTGGAAATGGTTATTGACATTATACATTATTATTGCATATTTATCACAACTGATGAACTAACACGGGTACATTTTTATTATCTCAACTTCTTGCTTTCTTCGATTTTTATGATTATTAGTTTTTCCCTAATGCCCTTTTTCTGTTCCAGGTTCCCACTTAGAATAGCACATTATATTTTGTCATTATGTCTCCTTAGGCTCCTCGGGCTGTGACAGTTTCTTAGACTTACTTTGGTTTTAATGACCTTGACAATTTTGATAAGTGCTTTTTAAGAATTTTACGGAATGATCCTCAATTTGGGTTTGTCTGACCTTTTTTTCATGGTCAGATTGGCGTTATGAGTTTTGGTGAAGAAGACACATCATATATATAAAAGTATACACTATCAACATGAATTTTCACTAGTATCTAAGCAGCATTTGTCAGGCTACTTCACTATATAGTTATCTCTCCCTTTTTCCAGACTGTATACTTTGAAGGCCAGTCACTAAGTGTAGCCCACATCTCAAGGGCATGGGGTCATGTTCTACCTTTTTGAGGGAGGAGTTTCATTATAAATTATTTTTTATTTTTCTGTATGTGATAGTGGTCTGTTCTTGCCCCTTTACTTATTATTTATTCATAGAGTATGGGCTCAAGGGTATTTATACTTTGGGTTATAGTCTAATACTATGTTATTTATTCTGTTGCCCCTATTGTTCTAACTTTGGCCAAAAGGAAATCTTTCAGTTGACTCCTGTGTCCCTTTGACATACTTACATCACTTCGTTTCTGAGTACTTTCTTGCTTTCTGGTACAACAAAATCCTTTAATCTGTTTGCATATTTCCTTCCCCAGCTCTAAAATCAGCCATTTCTCCAAGGAGCCCTAGTTTCTTTTATTGGCCTCAGTGTATTTTTATGTTTGATGTATATATAACATATATAAACTCACACTGTTTGTACTTTTTAGCCATTTTTCTTATTTTTAATGTGCATAACAGAAATAATCAGCTGTTGACATTCTTGTTATCAGTGAAACTTATAGCAGAATGGAGCAAAGTTAAGAACCCCTTCCCTACCCAAGTCTTTGTCAACCTTGGTTGGACATTATGATTCCTGAAGGGAATTAAAAATACATAGATTTCCAGACTCTTCACGAAGCCAGTTAAATCAAATTATCTGGATGTGAAGCCCAAGCATGAGAATTTTTTTAAACATGCCTGAGTAATTCTAATTTGCAATCAGGCTGGGGTCCACTGGGTTATGTCTTAATTCTATCAAATTCATAATGGTTAGCTTTAACTCTTAATATTGTTTTGTTAGGAATAGACTACAGAGCTAATTTTATTATTTGGAAAGTCTTGCAAAAAATGCAAAATGGAAAAAATGGAACATATTTATCTATAAAACATTTTGTTGCTCTGACAAACCTGAGTCATATAGGCTATGAAATGTAGGTATTTTAATGTATTGAACAGTGAAACTTTGAACAATTGCAATTTAAGTGCTACAAATGATATTTTGAGAGAGAAGCAATAATATTCACATGATTTGAAAATATTAATCATATATTAGTATATGAATAATTATTAATTATAATAAATCAATTAATAATTGATTAATCATATATATCAATTAATAGTAACATTTGTAACTGATGGTTTGTATTTAAAAAAAGAGAGAAATAGATGATCTAATTTGATTAGTTAATCCAGTATTTAATAACCCAGTAGATAGAAAAGTAAACCTTGCTTAATTACACAATTAAAAAAGCATTTTTTGTGCACTATAGAAAATATTGGGGTAATAGGAAATTAAAACCTTCCTTCTCTAAAAAAACTTAGTAAGTAATGGATTCTAATGAGTGTTTTACACTTTGAGGTAAACCAGTTTCTCATTCTCCATGGTCGAAGTACCTTAGTCTCTCACGGGCATAAATCTGGGTTTTGTGGAGGCTAGAGCTCACGCAATTTGAGGATTTCTCTTCAAGTAAAACAATACAACATTATAACTTTAATTGAGCAAAAGGTACCAGGAGGGGCCCTGTGCAAGTGAGAGATCCTGCACACAACCTGGCTCCATCTATTAAATGTGAGTGAGGAGGCAAGTCCAATGACTGAAGAACTGGGTCAGGTTGTTGCTTTCATCATTTTCAATCACGTTCCACTGGTGAGCCACACCTAATTGCAAGGAAGGCTGGGAAACGTCTTCTGTGGGTGGTCCCGAGCCCTGGCATAAAAGGCATATAGTTTGGGTGACAACTAGTAAACTCCCTTCCAGAAAGAAAGGCTAAGAACTCGGTATTCCAGAAGTTATAGAAGTTTTCAGTGGAAAGAGCTACTTCAAAGAGGCCAGCTGCTTACAAGATCAAAGGCAAAAGTCCCAGGAATAAGATTCTAATTAGCTGAGAGGAGGTCATGTGGGAACACGCTTGCTGTGCTGGGAAGGCAAAATCAAATAGATGGGCAAAGGGCCTTTGGGAAATGGAGTGTGAAGGGAGATTACTGAACTTACCAACCTACCATGACTGATACCAACGGGGAAAAGAAGATTCCCCAGAGGGAAACTGGAATGTGGTTAGGAAAGGAGAACACTTTCTGTGTGGTGAACGTATTGACACATTTGTTCACCCCACTGCCTTTAAGGAAGATAAATAATAAATAAGTAAACAGTTATGGAATGTGACTAATTTTTCAGTAGAAGAAATAAAGAAATTTGGAATCATTTCTGGAATGTGTGAGGGTGAGGGAGGTGAATTTTAAGCTGAATCTTAAAGGTAGATAAGGGTAAAGAGGGTCAAATATACAGTGACAGAAGGAAATTTAACTTTGGGTGGAAAACACACAATGCAATATACATATGTATTATTAAATTGTACACTTGAAATCTATATAATTTTATTAACCAATGTCATCTCAATAAATTTAATAATAATAAAAAAAGTCTAGAAGAATTTTTCTAATTAGGTAAGAGGGAGAAGTACATTTAGTCAAAAGGATCATGGGGAAAGATAAAGTTTTGAACAGGGTTGGATCCAGGGGCCCTCTTTAGGAAAGATTATATGAATTTACAAACCCAAGATTAATATATGAAAGTGAATATGTTTTTAAATGGGAAAGCATATCATAACAAATTACTGCAGTCTTGGAAATCTTGAATCCTTTTCTTCTGAGATCCCTTTAGGTAATTTAACAGAAATGCATACCTAGGAATATTTCTTGATTGCAAGTTGAATTTCTGTCCCTTCCTAGAACGTTCCAAAATACTCAGCCATTTTCAGCATGTACACAGAGGGACTGGAGTCTTGTGTTTTATTGACTTCATGGACAATCAGCTTTGGGTTGTGAAGTGATGTCATTGGTTTCAGGAGCTCCAAGTAGTTTTACTTTTTTAGGACTTTGGATATTCTAGATTACAGCTGGTACTGAGGATAGATAGGTAGGCAAATATTGATGATGAAGGATTTTATGTGCTGTCCTATGGAGATCCAATAATTTTGTAGGATGTGCAGGATTTTATCTGAGATAGTTACATGGTTAAATTTCCAGTTAGATACCTCTGGAATACTTAGGGCCTAGCTACAAGTCCAGAAGAGTGACTTCAGTAAGTACTTATGGGGAACCCTTTAAAATAGCTTAAAAATAAAGAGGATTCCTAAACACTGGAAGAAAAGGATACAGGTTAAAGAAATAGTCACAAAATAGAATGATAGGAACTTAGATTAAGAGGCAACTATGCAATAACTGAATAAATAAAAACCGATATCATTTGAGGATGAGAGGCCATTAATATTTATTTTGTATTTATAATTATATAGGTGAGAAGAGAAGGAAAAATAAAACAGTAACAGTAAGTTAGGAAAGATAGGTGAACACAGTTTTAGAAAGGCTAGATTGTAATCCTGGCAAGGAGAGGCATTATTTAATTAGATAATGTGTTCTTCAATAGAGAGAAAATTATTTTAAAAAACAGGGAGTAAAATACTGTACAAATATAATTATTATTCAATTTGATACATAGAATAATATCTATGTTGTACCTTAATAAGCATGACAGGATTTATTATAGCTTAGCAAGGGAAAATAAAAATTGGTCTTAGCAATTAACCTTATCCACATGTAAATGAGATTAATTAGTAGTTTTTTTCTTTCTAATCTTTTGAGGAAAGCAGATAATTGTAATTATACTGTTTATGCAAATTGTATCCAAATATGCAAAAGGACACAATAGTTTTCAAATTAAAGTTCAAATAAGAAAATTATTCTAAAATTTACCTTTAGAATACTAGGAGAGCCAATTAGAGCATATAAATGACATTATAAACAAACACGAACATTTTCCCAAGAACTAGCTTTTAACTTTACTAGTGCTTTTGCTCCTTGTTTGAGCTATTAAGTGAGGTTTAACATTTTTTTCGAATATTTTTTTAAGAATTGTAGTTTAATAAGTTTGAAATTATTTTAAAGTAAAATGTTTTTAAAAAAGTAATATATTTTCTTCACAAACATAGATTTGGACTGAAAGGCCCTCACAATGTGAAAGCAGAAGGAAAATTTTGATCCCCACTTTCTGGAGAAGGAAATAAAAGTAAACTTGACATTGTTACAAGACTAAAATGAGAATTTTGGTGTTCTGATTTCTGATTCATTATTCTGTACAGCACATTCATGTCCTACAGAAGGGGAAAATTATTTTTTCCTTGTCAAGGTTTTAAGGTTTTGTTCTGACTTTCTGATCTGGGTTTTTTTTAAACCTCTTTTATCATGGGAGAAATGAAATGCACACTTCACTTGCAGAAAAACAGAACGATTCTTTTTGTCAGTTTTAGAGACTATCCGAGTGAAATTTCTGCTCTTTGAGTAAAATGATTAGAATATGCGTTTATTGATTAGTAAACAAACATTTATCTAATATTTGCTATGTGACAAGGTCTAGTAGAACCTAGAGAATGTGCAAGTCCAATTTAGTTTCTGCCCTTGGGGAGAAATCAGAGAGACAAAGAACGTACATTATATGCAAAGTTCGCAACAAGGGGTATGCACAGCTGAAGGCACAGAGGCAGAACAACTAACTTTTTGGAAAGGACTTGTCACAGAATGTTTGATAAAAGAAAAAAGCAGGAGGAGGCACATCAGGCAGAAAGGAGGACACGATCAAATTCATACAGACACGGGATGTATCTATGGATGGGATTACATTTTGGGCAAAGACTAATGGAAGTGTAAAATTTAGTTGGATTCACCAAATCCTGTTGATAAAGTGTTTTTCAGATCACTTTTGTATATCTCCAAGATTGTTTAAGTCACAATCATGTTTGCTTGGACTAATGTAATAGCTACCCTTCCCATCTCTCTGAAGAAATACTTGTCCACCTCCTAATCCGTTCTCCATAATGCAGCTGAAGTAATTTTTATAAAAAATGCTATAGTTTATGTAATTTCCCTATTTTAAACTCTTTAATGATTTCTTATTATTTTTAGGATAAAAATCAAAATCATGGTTTTCAAGATGACTTACAAGATCCTCTACAATTTTGTTTCATATGGCCTGTTTCATATGGCTTCCTAGGAAGTGTTAGGAATTCTTTGGTTGAACCTGGGTTTGGGGGAAATAAGAACAGTGTGAAACATCTCTGTAAGCTGCCAAGTGCAGCTTTCTGAGACTTAGTGTAGCAAAAACAGCCATGAAAATGGTCAATGATTATAGATATCTATGATGATAGACTTTGTGTAGCATAAGAAGTAATGAAAATGGTTATCAATAATCATGAGTATCATCTAAGGATTCAGGATTACCATTTGATCTAATAAAGTGTGTGTTGGGGGTAGATATTGGATGACCTACCAGCAAGATATGTGGCTATTCAAAGGCAGGTTTATTTAATTAAGCATATTAAAGAAGTATGCCTCTAGCACAGATATTTTGAATCCCTACCCCAAATTAACAGAAATCAAGAATCCTTGTTTATTATATACTTTCGTGGGCTGCCACTAAGATCATAACACTGTTAAGGAATTGGTATGCAGAGATAACAGTAACATCTCAAACATTTCTCCTTGTTTGAAGATTATCAGGATGCTGGCAATACAGTTGAATTTGAAGGGATTCTACAAAATACTTAAAAACCCCAGTGCAGAAATAGAGTAGTTGGCAGAGGTTAAGGACTGAAGAGAGGTTCAATACAGCCTTATTATCTAAAGTGCTAAATTTCTCTGGAATACTCATGAGGCTACTGAGACAGGAGCGATATTAAAGATTATTTTAAGGACCCTATTTCAGACCTCAAATATCCCAAACTCTTGGCCTTCTTCCCAAAGAGGAACACACAGTGTCAGGTAATAGGAAAGAATTAGATATGAGAAAAACCTGATTCTCTAAGCCTACACAAGTCACCTGAGACACAAGCTGAGGTGCTGGGTCAGGTACATGTAAAGTGCAGAAGGCTATTTCTCCTGTAATGGAAAAGAAAAATGACCAGAAACCGAGTGTGTTGGTCATTGGCTATATTTTACCAGAGTTGCATGTCTTAGAAGCTGAGAAATACTAAGGGTTGCTGGGCACTCTTATAGGCTCCAAATGTGAGGCCATCCATTTCTTTAGTCAGAAAGGATGAAGTTTTGCTGACAGAGGTACTGCACTGCATCAGAACTAGTTTTCAAATTTTGTTTCTGGGCACTAATTGCTATGGCTTCATATGACAACAAAACAGCCCTGAGTTTTTACTCTGTGTCTTAAGGCAAGATTTTCGACATAGCATTTGATATCTTAGAATGATATCTTATCAGAATCAACCATTATACCCATTGTTCTAGTGTTCTTCATCTCCTTAAAATTTGTGGCAGAAGCTACCTGTTCCCATGGATTCATGCTCAATCTCATCATTCCACAGACAATAACATCAGAGGACATTCCACCAATGAAAATCATGGGCTGCTCTTTTCCTGTCTTGAAATGTCTATGGGAATCTTATAACTATTTGGCTTGATAACTAGATCCAAATTACTCATATTTCTCCACTCCCTGGTACAGTTTCCATTTAATATTCTTTGGATGAAAGCACCAGAAAGTGGTTCTAAACCTCTCATAAAAGTGATTGCCTTCTACTTGACAAAACTGGAAAAAGTGCTGAACCACCAAGTTTCAGAATACACAGGACCATTGTAGTTCTGTAGATCTCAGCTAAAGAATTTGTATCCTTTTTTTTTTTTTTTTTTCAAGACCTGCTGTCAGAAGAATGGGAGAGGGAGGTAGGGGTTTTGGACTGAAAATCAGTAGCCACTTTAAGTTACTGTACTTCTCTGCATATCTGAAGATGATTCTTGTGATCTGCTGTGAACATGTACTTAAAATTTTTTTTTCAATAATGGCAATGAATATTTCTGGACCATAACATTTTGTGGACCACATTCCTCAAAAATTAGAGTGTGTATACACACACACACACACACACACACACACACACACACACACACACACACATACATGCACATATATATGTGTGTATATATATACACACACACACATATTCATTTCAATTATTATATATATAAAATACTCTAATATACATATACAATACTCTAATATATATATAATTGAATGGGACCATGTATCATCTGTTATTAGAAAAAATATAATTAACTGGCCCATACGAAAATACAAAATACATGATTTTGATCTTATCCTGGATGGTGATGATAATAAAAGTAACAGTTTGAGCAGTTTTTAATTGTATTGTGTTTTGCAAGTTACTTTATCTTTCTGGGCTAGTTTTCTACATTTGTAGAGTGGAGATAACTATTGTATTTATAAGAATAAAATTTATAAATTCTGTTTCCGAGATGGTTCTCAGTGATGGGTAGCTGTCATTCCTTTAGACTAATAACTCCTTTTATTCTGCCTTCTTGAATTTATGGGTTTTTCAACATACTCTTCAGATACCATTTTTGAAGCTGGTGTTTATGAATCATGTATGTCAAAATTAATTGTTTTCAATATTATTTCCCATAGGAAGATTATATCTTTTGAAGTGGTATTAGAGAAAGTATTTCATTATTTATGGATATTTTGAAGGATTCTTGGATAACTGCCATATATGCATTTAAAGTGGAAGTATTTCCAAAATTATATTTCTACATTATAATAATGCATAAACTCTATAACATTCATTAAGTAAAGATGATGATAGAAATATTTATTACTAAAGACATTTTTATGGTATGATTTTATGTGCTTTATCTGTAAAGAGCCTGAATTTTCAGTCTAAGACATGCATATAAGTAATCATATTATATATTTATATATTTGTTTAGTATTGTTGTCACTGTAATATTTCCAAGTTAACTGTTAGCATCAAGGCTATTTTTTTTTAACGTAAGCCCCTAAAGATCAAGAGTATCTTTTTAAATTTTATATATATTAATCTAGTTGAAAATCATTGCATTAGTTATGCGATGCTGTATAACAAATCATTGCCAAAACGTAGAGGCTGTATTAGTTTGCTAGGGCTGCCAGAACAAATTTTCACAGACTGGCTGGCTTAAACAACAAATTTATTTTCTGGTAGTTCTGGAGGCTAGAAGTCTAAAACCAAGGTGTTAGTAGGTTTGGTTCTTCCTGAGGTTTCTCTCCTTGGCATGCAAATGGCCACCATCTTGCTGTGTCCTCACATGGCTTGACCTCTGCAGTAGCCCTTGGTTAGCATCCAAACTGATATACCCTTAATAGTTTTAGCAGTAACAAATCACAGGAGTGCTGATGAGTTCTAATTTTGTTTGCTTCCATTTAAAATAAATTTCCCACTGACAATTTTTAAAAGAGTGTGTACACTTTTGGTGGGAATGTAAATTGGTGCAACCATTATGGAAAACAATATGAAACTTTTTTTTTTTTAGGCGAGGCAACCCTTGGTTGACCTCACAGATTGCAAGGACCTTGTCAGCTTACAATCCCTTATTTTTTATTTTTTACACCTACAGCACCTGGTCTTCCCATCCAAGTATTAACCAGGCCCAACCCTGCTTAGCTTCCAAGATCAGACAGGATTGGGCTTTTTCAGGGTAGCATGGCCATAAACATGAAACTTTCTTAAGAAATTAAAAATAGAACTACCATATGATTCAGCAGTCTCACTTCTGGGTATATATCCAAAGGTAACAAAATCACTATCTTGAAGAGATATCTATACTCCAATGTTCATGACAGCATTATTCACAATAGCCAAAATATGGAAACAGCCTAAGGGTCTAGCACTAGATGAATGGATAAAGAAAATGTGATACACACACACACTGAAATATTATTCAGCCTTAATAAAGAAGAAATCCTGCCATTTGTGACAACATGGATAAGTCTGGAGGATATTATGCTAAGTAAAATATGCCAGACAAAGAAATACAAATACTGCATGGTATCACTTATTTTTGGAATTAAAAACAACAAAAAAAGCTGATTCATCGAAACAGGTAATAGAATGGTGGTTGACAAAAGTTAGGGGGCTAGGGCGAATGGAGAGAGTTTATAAAAAGCACAAACTTTCAGTTGTAAAGTGAATAAGTTTTGAAAATCTAATATACAACATGGTGACCACCTTTATATTATATACTTGAAATTTGCTGAAAGTAATTTCAAGCATTCTCATCATAAAGAAAAAAAGATAACTATGTCAAGTGATGGATGTGTTCATTGCCTTGACTGTGGGAATCCTTTCACAATGAATACATATATCAAATCATCATGTCGTACACTTTAAATAAACTACAGTTTTGTCAGTTATACCTCAAGAAGGCTGAAAAAAGCAAAAAGACGTATAGCAAAAAATATAAATAATACTTTACATGTACACTACATTGAACAAGAATGAATTTGACCTAAAATTAAAGCTATAGTAATCAAAGTATATTTATTTTTTTGGTTTATACAATGTGCCAACCTGTCCCTGTTCTCAGAGTTGGTCATACATCAGTGAACAGCACAGACAAAAATGCATGCCTTAACATTGCTTCATCCATGTTGAGGGGAGACATATAGTAAAGCTTAATTTGAGAAAGGTGGGAATACTCAACTCTAATATGGTACAATATTTCTCTGTTTTGAAAAAATAACAGCAAATTCATTTTATTTATAAAGCTTAAAGATTGTTTACTCCATGCTTCACAGACTTGATCACCCAGATTGAACCTGGGCAGATTTTCTGATCCTATTTTCAAGAAAATAATTTAAGCTCTCCCAAAATACCTCTAGTATTCAGATATTGGAAATTTCATTTGATTGGGAAGCCTGAATTTCCTAGATAATTTCTTGAACTCTAAAATTCTCTAGACTCTTGAAACACTGAGAAAGTGCTGAACATCACTGAGCCTCTCTACACAGAAGCCCAAGACTAATACTCATGTTTATTTGTGGGTTAAGATTATTAACTCCAATTATTACTCCAATTAATTTTTGGTTTGAACATTTTCTTAGCTTTAGTAACAAAGTATGTATTTATCAATCATTTCACTAAATTTTTTTTCCTACAAGTTAAAAAAATATATTTTCTGTATTTTTCTTTTTTAAAGACTAAAACTAACTCTAGTTGTTCTGGAGCAAATGTTTTATAAGTAACTCCATATTATTATTA
Organism: Pteropus vampyrus; assembly: GCF_000151845.1. NCBI lineage: Eukaryota > Metazoa > Chordata > Mammalia > Chiroptera > Pteropodidae > Pteropus > Pteropus vampyrus. The sequence continues at coordinate 10,910,730 of NW_011888802.1, read as the reverse complement.
CAAAGATGTACTTTCAACCTTGAATTTTAACTGTCATGTTGATACTAGGATATTTGTTTTTTTTTTTAGGGAACTTTGTACATGTTATTAGGTTTACCCTATCTCCATCTCCCACTACTATGTCCTTGCGAATATTATGGTGTCAAATAGCTGCTTTATTAAATTTTACATTGTAGACCTGAGAGTTGAACATTCTACTAATAAATACTGTCATTGGCATTTGATGTTTGGGTTTTTCGTTGTTGCTGTTGTTATGAGTTAGAAATTCAGTTTTGTTTTGTTTTTTCCTCTGTAATGGAAGGATTATAACTGTTGTCATGTATTTTGAATATTGTTTTTTTTATTCCAGGAAAACAAAATCCTTAGCTTAAAGTGTTATATAATTTACTTCTGTATACATTGTAGGAACTTTGATAGCTCATTTATATATTATTAACTATTGGATAAGATTTCTTTGAAAGTATGGATTCCTTATTACATTAGAATTACATATTAGTGAAGAGTCAGGAAACACCTTGCCCTTGTAATTTCTTTCAAAGTACTGTGACTCTTAGGAAAACGACTTCTTAGAGATGAGTAGGAGAATGCGTGGGCTGGGAGATAGGAAAAAGACAGACAAAGGCTTTCAGGAATACAGAGTATAGGGCATTTTATTTATTTATTTTAAATTGGATGGCTGCTTTTCCTTTATTTTTACTGAATCTACAGTAGTTCAATATGTAGTATTCTGTACTTTCAGAGTTTGACTGTCTCTGAAAATAGTTTTCTTAACATGTGTGCCTGTGGTTTACAGCAGTAACTTTTCCCCCTAATTGTAATACGAAACACAAGGTTGGTTTTGAAACCTTCTCTCTTCTCAAACTTTGAAGAGTAGATAGATGTCTATTTTATCTATGATTCTCCATTTGGAGAACAGTTTTTCCTTTCTTTTACTTGGATTCAAAGACGTTGCCATGTTGGTACAGAGCCCAGAAGGGACTAAAGCTCTGAGGTTAAAAGATCTCAGCCCAGTATGGCTACTCTTTTGAAGAGAAAATATACACCTAGGGGCTTTTTTTTTTTTTTTTTTTTTTTTTTTTTTTTTTGTGGTGGCTGCTTTCCATAGTGAGCTTTGGGAAGAAGAGCATTACCAGGCTAGACTGCTGCAGACGAGGTTGATGGCATAAACATGCAGGATACAGGGGTTTGAGCCAAAATTCAGTTTGTTCTGAGTCCCAGCTATATCCTTTCTTTGTTTCCATGAGCCATTATTATCCTTTTAATAAAGTTTGTATTTTACTTAAGCTAATTTTCTCAGAATTCCTGTCATTTTATAGATGCCCAACCCAAAGCATGCCATTTTTCTCCTTATTTTGGTTGATAAACCTCTAGTTACCTATTTTTACTATTCAATTAGAATAGATTTTAGTAAACTTCAAATGGTATGTTGTTTATTATATTTCAAATCCAGTTCCTAAAGTGAAGGGGATAGTATTCTTTACACAAGTTATATATGCAATATAATAATTTTTAAATTTATAATTATTTGGCTAATTCAAAATATGACCACATTTACTCATTCCACCAAGTACCTCTTTTGGCACTAAAAAAAAAAAAAAAATAGGAAATAGCAATAAGAACAAAACGTTACAATATGAAAAACCCAGTTTAGAACAAGCATAAGATGACCACATTTACTCATTCCACCAAGTACCTCTTTTGTGGCAAAAAAAAAAAAAAAAATAGGAAATAGCAATAAGAACAAAACGTTACAATATGAAAAACCCAGTTTAGAACAAGCATAAGATTATTTTGATAGTAAAAGCTTTGAATTGCCTATGTTAAATAAAGAGAAGAAAAGAATGTGGAAGTGCTTACTCTTTAAGACCATAAACTTAGTTTTCAATATCATCAAGATTGTAGTTTTATAATGACTATTATTAATGCATGGACTTGTTTTGAGTTTAGTCAAACTTATTTCAAATATTTGAGCTAATTTTTGTCTGTTCTCATCAGAATTGTTCTTTCTCAACAGTCTACGTATTTCTATGTGTATTAGAAAACCATGAAGTTGTGTGGTTCTCATTATGTTGACATTCTGAAGTTACAGATAATACGGGATTGAGTAACTGGGGGTGCTTAACTAGATAATGTATCAGTCTCTTTTTGCCGGGCTGATAGGCTGTGTGCAATTTCTGGTGCCGAGTCTAATTACTGTAGAGTTTTATAATGGGCTAGATTGCAACATGAATTCAGCAGATTCTTCCAGTTCCCTTGAGAGGACTTTGACAAAGCCACAGTAATATAAAAATTGACTCATTTTTCCACTGTGAGGGTTGATTGTGATATGTTATGCAAGCTGATGTGCAGTCAGCAATAGTCAGATCTGTATCATGATTTTTATCCTCTTCCTTTTTTTTTTTTTTTTAAGATTGTCTCCTTTGCAATCTTATTGCTTACTTACTATAAATCTCTCTAGTAACTGAGAATGTGGTTCAGTGGAAAGAACTCTTGACTGGCATCAGTCAACCTGTGTTTCAACCCTGGCTGTGCCCTTCTAACTATTTGACTTTTTAGTGAGCCACTGACCGTGTTTCCTAATCTAAAAATTAAGGATAAAAATATTTATGTCACAGAGTTGTAAGAATTAAGTGAAATGTAGTTGATATGAAATTCTCCATAAAATTGGAATATGATTCCTGACAATGCTTTTATTTTTCCAACAAATAATAATAACAACAAATCAATTGCTTTTAGTTAAGAGCATGGAATCTAGATAAACTTCCTGGATTTGAATTCTATTTCTCACTTATGAGCAGTCCGATTTGGCATTCCACCTCTCTGTGCCTCACTTTACTCATATAAAAAATGGGTATAATAATAGCACTATTTTACAAAATTGTGAGAACTAAATGAGTTACTACTTATAAAGAACTTACAAGTATCTACATATAGAAATGCTATGTGTATTTGTTGAACAAAGAAACAAGCAACCAACTAGATAAGTAAAAGTGCTACCTGCCTTCCATCAGTCAATCCAGGAAAGTCCAGAATTCTAAAGTGAACAACTACTCTGTCTGCTGTAGCAGCTACTTCTCATACTGAAAGTCTCCCAGGAAGAATAATCTGAGCCCTGCCAGACTGCTTGAATCTTCTGAAGAAGTATAATACCCCTACCTCCACATGGCATTCAGCCAAGGGCATCCTTAGGCTCAGCTCTTTGGTCCCACAGCATCCATCTCCAAGGGTCCCCGCTTCCCAGTGAGTGCTGGACCCAAACTGGGAGCACTACTTCTTCCCTATGGATGGGGAACTCCTTGCTCTTTGCCTTTTCTGAGATTCAGACTTCCAGTCTGGAGCTGATTTTCCTTTTCAACCATTGAAACACAAAAGGACTGATTGCCACTGCCCTCCCCACCCTGCCCTGGACAATGGATTGCTCGCTCTTCTCGGGTCCACTGACTCAGTAATCTTGAGCAATTCTCAGGCACAAAGAAGTTCATCATACGTCTTTGCCCCGAATACTTTTCTGGCAAGATACAGACTGTATATGTAGTTTTAGTACTTCCAGAGAGTGGGAAGTGTGATCTGGGTGGGCATGGCAGCTGCCCTCAGTGAGCCCCCATGCTGGTTTTCTGGAAAGAAGAATCCTGTAGGTCCCTTTTTATGTCACTCAATCAACTTTTGCCAACCAAGATTTAGCATCTGTGGTTCCAACCAATACATGCACAAGATGACGTAGTCAGGTAACCGTGGGTAGTATGCCCCACCCCAGAGTTTAAATCATTCTAAGCATCATTACCAGTTTCATCTTGGTTTTGGTAAATCCTTAATGATAGCTCTTAATTCAACTGAGGTCTAAGGTTTAAATTCTACAATTGCCTGAATATTTTGTTTATGAACGAGAAGGCTCTTTAGAAGCAAATGGCATTTAGGAATCATTAAGACAGTGCTTTGGGAAACACGGGAGGTCTGGACAGGGAAAAGAGGAGAGAGACTGAAAGAATAAGGTGGAAAGAAAGATAAATACAGGGAGCCAACAGGAGGAAAAAGATGGAAATTTCATAGGGAAATGAGTCTAATTTGTTGTCACTGAAGTTTGTCAAATCTCCTCATTAGCTTTTGTCAGAGAATCTTTTAGTGTAGCAATTTTTGAATCAGAATTTTGTTTGGAGGCCTCTGCATATCAATTAAAAAATAATGGCCACTGAGTCTGAGATATCTTATTCCTTTTTTAAAATTGAGATATAATTGATATATAACATATTAGTTTTAGGTGTACAACATAATGATTCGATATTATGAAACAATCACTACAGTAAGTCTAGTTAACATCCATCACCACACATAGTTACAAACATTTTTTTCTTGTGATAAGACCTTTTAAGATGCTTCTTAGCAACTTTCAGATATATAATACAGCATTACTAACTATTGCCACGATGTACGATATATCTTCATGACTTATAACTGTAAGGTTATACCTTTTGATCCCCCTCACCTCTGGCAACAACTGTTTTCTGTACTTATGAGCTTGACTTTTTGTGTTTGTTTGTTTTTGAGATTCCACATATAAGTGAGATCATACAGTAATTGTCTTTCTCTGACTTATTTCACTTAGCATAATGCCCTCAAGGTCTATCCATATTATCACAAATAAAGTTATTCCTTTTTTTTTTCTTTCAGATGCTTCTTGAATGAATAAATTTCTTTAAATCAAATATTCCTCTCAGTAGCCATAGATGTCTCAGTCATTCTTGCTAAATTTATGCCATTTACAGAGAGAAGCATAAGCATTAGGAATATAATGAGAGCATATGTCAGATGCAGGACTCTTCCCTACAAGGAGAAGATGTGGACTTAGATGACCTCACCAGAGCTGGTGATGGTCAGGTGGCAGTGATGTGTACACACTGGGTCTTGGCACCCTAACCTGAGGGTTGGCTGCCTCTGCACACAAACCCCAAAACTTGTACTCTGGCAGATAGACAGTTGTGAAAATATGTTCTCTGGATCAAAAATAAACACGCAAGAAAAAAAAATGAAACGTTAAAAAAAACTGATCAGATTTTATTGGCGATTCACAGCAAAATTTGTCTGAATGGATGCCATCTTAGAACCATGTAAACTCACCTATCTATGGATCTGGATTAAAGGTTTATAGGGCCTGTCTTGTTGTCTTCTGCTTGTCTTCCATCTGTGATTTTCTTATGACAAATGACACTGTTAAGTAGTACAACACACAATGGAAGATAGAAGAGAGAAAAACGAAATGTTTTGATTCCACCAAAAATTCCAAACAAATTGGAACCAATCACAAAACCTGGTTATCAAACTGAGAACAAGTAGTGAGGAACTCAACTCAAAGAGACTGGACTTCAGATCCAGTCCTGACTTATTACATCAGCATGAATTCATCAGGCTGTCAACAGCAAGACATAAGGAACCTCTTTGGGTACTGCTCTTAGTCAAATGTCTGGGTCGAGGGTAATAGGCAGTATATACTGTATTTCTTTCTATGGAACTTCTAGTAAAATTGAAATAAGTGAAAACCACTCAAATGAGAAAAGACAAAAACTATTTATTCATAGCTTACCATAGTAAGGGAGTCAGCTACCATAATTTGTATTGGCAGAGAGTAAATAGTAAGCAGGGGAGTAGGAAAACTTTGTGGTGGGAAAAAGAGAAAGCTTCAGGTATGCTCTGAGTGGAGGTCATTGGCACAGGAAAGGATTGGGCATTTTATGTGATTGCTTTAGGGGGCATATTTGGCTTTCTCTCATTCATCCTGAATGAAATTACTTGCATTTTAAGAGAGTGAACACATATGAAAAATGCGGTGACAGATTGACACAACAGTCACTTTTAAAGTAACTTCCTGAGAAGAAATATCAAAGACATCAGGAATTAGAAGAATAAAATGCAAAAATAGAATTACCTGTGATTCACCTTGGTAAGTAGATGTGACCTAACTGTGACCATTCCCAAGAAGCATCATCACAGAAGATAAATGCTAAGTATACAAAATGCCAAGCTATGTGAACACACAAATCCCTCTATGACTATAGATCAAAGTCCAAATGGAGTAATAAGTAGAGAAGCCGATATTCATTGAGCCCTGACTGTTCTGGACAATTATGTTAGAGGTTGTGGTTTGGTTTCCTGTACTGGTTGCTGCAGAGGTGTGGGTCAGAGTTCTCTTGTAATATATTGTCTGACTACTGTCTGTCTGTATGTTCAGTCTCTTAGTAGTTTTTATATTTGATATTTCATATTAAAACTTCCTTTTGATCATAAAGACACATAATATAGACCTATCAAACTCAGCCTGTTCAAAATTAAATTGATCTTTTTCATTAAATTTACCAACCTCTATGCATCTGATAAAACTATAAAGCCAGGAGTTAATCTTTTCTCTCCTATCTGTTTTACTAGCCATATCATAATCTATTACTGATTCATATAAATTTCATACCTTTAACCTCTCTTTAATCTGTACCCTTACCTCCATCCCAATGTTCAATGCCTATGCCCCAAGTCTTTGTGATTTCTTCTAGGGTTTATTACTACACTCATAGTTTTCATTATCTTATGATGCATTCTCTGTATTTCTGACAGAATAACCATTTTGAACACACAAATCCCTGTACAACTGTATGTAAAAGTCCCAAATCCTCATCATGGCTTATCAGTTCATCCATGACCCAGTCCTGACTAACTCTCCAGCTTCATCTCTCCCTAACTCCACTCCTACAAATATGCTTCATCACGATAAATTTTGTTCCCCACATGTCATGTTTCTGTGTTTCATGTCTTGACATATTGTACAAGCTAACTTGAACTCTCCTCTCACTCCAACTCACGTTCCTTATACACAGATTTGTCTGGATAAATTATAATTCATATTGAAGCCTGAGCCGAGGTATTATCTCCTCTGTTAATCCTTGCACAATTTCTCCCAGCTGAATGAGATTGCTCTCTTAGGTACTACCATAGCAATATGTACAAGTATCTGCCACGGTTCTTATCATATTTATGCTTATTTGATCATGTTCCACTTAATGTTTGTACAGCAGAGATTATTTTTAATAATCCTCTCTCTTTAACCGCAGTGTCTGACATAGGAGGGGCTTAATAGTTTTTGGCGAAAGCATAAATGAAACCATGAAGTTATAATTAGTTGCTAGATAACTTAGTGCAAATAAGTGTAACTTTGATTTCCATCCCCTTTTTATATGTACCTTCAGAGGGCAGCTTTCTCTAACATGAGAGGATAACCAGGATATTCAGTTTTATTGTCTCTCTGGCATTTCTGCTCAGTGCCCCTAAGAAACTTGTGGTCCCTCCTCACTCTGCCAGCATCACTGTGCTGACAACTTGCTAGTCAACAACTATCACATCTGGCAATAGACCTCTTGACTTATAGGTCTTTCTTCTCCACAGGAGAGCAAAAAAGAGAATCAAGTGTAGTGTGCATTATTTCTCCTCTTACCATCTTGCCTTTTTAAAGTAGAATAACCATTTAGGAATAAATAGCTAAAGTGCTTGACATGGACTTTCTCAGGAGTCTCAGTGGAAAAGCTTCCAAGGGTGAGGAGAGCATTGTGGATAGCCTTAGCTTCTGCTCGCCTCAGGTTCTCACCCCTCCCCCCACACCCTGCTGTCTAGAGAGCTCTCTGAATCTCTAACCATGGGAAACTCATCCTTTTGTACATGGCAGGATCTCGGGCCCTGCAGCCAATGCTTCACACCAGCATTGCATTAGTTTTAAATGTGGAGCAGAGGAGGAAGGCTACCCTAGGTAATCCCATGTAGTTTCTTTTTTTTTTAAAACAGTACAACGGTGCTTTAAAACTTCTGCTATGATGTCTCTCAGGAATGCATAGCAGAAACACATTTGTTTCAAATACACGGTTTGGCATTTCGTGTACTTAGCATGTACCTTCAGTGATGATGCTTCTTGGAAATGGCCACAGTTAGGTCACATCGTTTACTCACGAAGGTAAGTCATATGTAATCCTATGTTTGCATTTCATTCTTCTGATTCCTGACATCTTTGACTTTCTCCCAGAAAGTCACTTAAAAAGGGATTGAGCATTGTGTCAACCTGTCACTGCATTTTTCATGTATTCACTCTCTTAAAATGCAATTAACAGCTGATTCCTTAGAGGGTACTCATACTATAAAAACAAACAAAACTCCCCACGAAGAGTGGTGTTCTTCCCTGTCATGCATTCTAGAGACTGCTCATCCTTTTCCATATCCCACAGGTGTGACAGTAGACACATTTTTTTTGCTTATCTATGGAGCCTACGATTTGCTAGAGCTGAGCAGGCACAGCACATTTCCCAAGAACAGTTCTCACTTTTTTTTTTTTTTTTTAAAGGAGGAAGGTGAAGAGGGAAAGTCTAACCCCACATTGAGAATAGAAACATTTCTTTAAGTAGCAATGCATCGCTGTTTTGCACAGCAGCCTTTTGTTTCTTCTCTGCTCTACAAAGGAACTATATTGCCCTTTAATGGAAGTTTCCGTTAGCCTAAAAAGACTATTAACATTTAGGTAAGAAGTAAATTTCTTATTAAAGTGTAATGAAATTATTTAGTTCTTCTATATGGGGATGTGGTTAGATGAGGAATGAGTCATACTGTTGGTGGTAATTCATCTTATTCCATCTGTGTGATGTTCACGGTCAGAGGCTAGATAACATGGCATTGAAATGTTTTAATAACCTCTAGTTATATTCTCGGAAGAATGTGGTATGGTAGGGTTATATTTTTAACTGTTAAAATTTGTTTAAGTACACAGTGTATTCTTTCTCCTATTTTCATTTCGCCATCTAAGCAACTTGACTTGTGTGCCAAGGTCTCAAAAGAGGAAGGCACAGGACTGAATGCAGTCACAGATAGAATCCCTGGCTTTTTCTCCCTGTGAATTATTCTTATTCAGAACTGCATTTACAGGATGGAAAAGAAGCACTTCCAAGGATGGAAACAAACTCTTGGACAAGAGAAAAACGATGGTGGATCTAGAAATGACAGGTTCTTATTCCTTCTTCCTGAAGGAACTCCTATAACAGCTCATGGTAACTTGTGCAAAAATTACTTGATAGCAGAAAGCCTTCTCCTTGACTATCTTTCTGGGGTAAACCAAGAAAATTTAGGTGCAGTGTTCTCGAGCTCAGTGGGATGGGGGCTCAGATACAAAATCACTTAGTAATTCAATGACCTTAGGCAAGTTTCTTAACCCCTTCAAACCTCACATATCTGTAAAATAGGGACAATACACTAACCTTGAAGGACTGTTTGAAGAACTAAAGTAAATGAGTTAATGTTTGTTAAGGACTAGCAGGGTATCATTAAATGACAACTATTATCACATTATCACTTGTACTTCTAATAAAGTGACAATTATGTTTATATAATAGTTTGATAAAAGACTTGTTCAATATGATGTGAACCTCTCATTACTGTGCTGTCATCCTGCCTGGATACACATTTACATTCTCTTCAAATTTTTAAAGCTATAAATATAGTTTTATTGAGTGAGAAGTCATTATTGAAGATAATGTCTCAAATTTCTAAAATTGACTTAGTGTTTAAGCCAAGAACACAAGTAATACTTGCCACTTCTTTAATTGCACAGATTTACTCATACTAAATTCTAATTTATTGCATGCACATGTCAAATAAATTTATAAGAAATTCATTAAAAACCATAAAAATGTGAACATATAATCTTAACTTTTATACTTCCTATATACTTCAAATGCCACAAAATATCAGGATTACATGAGCTAAACAAATTGAAAGCATCTTTAGGGAATAAACAATTTCTAGTATAAAGTCATATGTCCTTATTCCTTCAACAATTTGTTGTTCAATAAATGCTAATGGATGATGATATAATAACACTTTGTGAATTTAATTTTCTCAGGTTTTCTCCTTTGGGAAGGTACACGAATGGTGTGCTTTTAATGATTTTGTCTTTGTTTCGATTCATCCAACTTTCTGTTAAAGCTATACCTTTAGAGTGACTCTCTAATCACTTAGACCTTAGTGCTCTAAATCAGAGCTTTCTAACCAGTGACACACAGTGCACCTAAAATGGGCTAAGAGTGTGCCTGGGGAGGACTCCCTCCACCTTCAAGTTGATTAGTGGAGTCTCAGGGTTACAAGAGTTACATGGTCTCTGTGGCTAAAGCAGTTGCTTTCATCTATTGCAGTATTCTCTACATATATTATTATTGTCTATATGTGCCATGAAATGAAAAATGCAGAAAGCCTGGCAAACAAAAATCATAATTTAGTTCTAATTCTAAAATATCTCATTTAACACTTCTGTGTGTCTTTCCACATCTTAAAAATTTACAGAAATGTTAGCTACCTGATTCTTTTTTCTACATTGAGATACTCATAGTTATATTTTTTCTCGGAATAATAAAAAGATGACAATTTAACAGTGGGAAGCATCTTCTCTAAGAGTGAAAAAATCAATAATAACAAAATAAAATAAGACCAATGTAATTTCAAGATGTTACACTAAATTTAAAAACTAAGTTTCACATTGTCTTAATAATTCATTTTTATGATAATACATTTCTAATAAAAGAATGCTCTATATTCATTAAAGTATTTTCTTAGAACTAAATATTTTAGAAAAGTCGCATTATACATTCTCATGATATTTTATATATTGATTTGTATCATATGTTACTTTTCTGTTTCTATATAGTTTTATTTCAAATGGAGTGAAAAGTAAAATGGAACACAATAATTTGTGAAGGACAGGATGAGTAAATTCTAAAAGTTTATTGAATGGGTTATAGGTTCAAGTTCTGTAAGAAATATCCAAATAACAGGAGTTTAATGAAGAAGATTATTCTCTCACCAAAGAATTTAGAGTAAGCATGATGGTTATGAATGTCAGGGATTCAGGCTCTTCTATCATGCATTGATCCAGTGTCCTCAAAAATTATTTTTACTTTATGGTCCAAAATGTCTGCTCCAACTCTAGCCATCATATCAGTTATGGAGCTGTGGAAAGGAGTAAAGTAGAAGACATAACAATTTTTGTTGTTGTTAAACTTGAAATTTCACACATTACTTTCTCTCACATTCTTTTGCTTGGGATTTAGGCACATGGTCATATCTAGCTTCAAGGAAGAAATGCAATCTAGTTAAAAATTCAATCACTATAAAAGGAGAAATGGAACATTGTAAAAACAATAAGTATTCAGGCAGTGAAGGACTAACAAGGAAACAACTGTAAATGATCACATGCGAGACAAAGGACGTGTTTATTGTGGACCTTATTATACTTTAGTTTTACTGGAGGGCCAAAGGTAGTACATTAATGTCATATATATAGTGTTTTCCTTCAGTCTGGGGTATGCTCCTCAAAATTAATTATTTTCCATCTTAAGTTACATTTTTGTATAATAAAATGCAAATAAGACAGTCTTCTCTTTAAGAATTTACCCTTTATTAGGAAAAGAGAAAAATAAAAATGTCATGTGCTAAATGTAATAATAGAAATATGTACAAAGTTTAGTGGTGGGATAATACTGATTAAAACAATTATGTATTTCAAAGAAAATGTTATGAAAGATGCAATACTTGAGCTGGATCTGAATGAATAATCACTTGTAAGTTTTTACCTATTTCTTAGAAAAAGAATAATTATATACAACTTTAGCTTACTAAGAAATAATTTCTTATCCTTATAGCCAAAAGCTCAGGCAAAGAAAGCAGAAAATGATCCCATATTTGTACCAGGTTGCCAAAAACTGGCTGCGAACCTCCATGGAAGATGGTGGCTGTGCTGCGCATGGCCCTTTCGGCACACAGCTCTTTCTTCAAATCTTAGTAGTTTTGGGGTCTGCATTATCCTTTGTTAGTTTCCTACCCTGGGAACCAGTTAAAAAAATAGTTTCTCAATTAAACTCTCCTCAAATTATTCAATTTCATTGTATCATCTTTTTTCTATTTGAAACCTGACAGGAATAAAGTGTAATTATATATTTAAAAAAGGTAAGATACACAATGAGAATAAGAGAATAAGAATTTTGTTATTCTGAATTACAAAGACAATATCAAATAAAAGGGATAAGTAATGCAAGTAGAACACATGAGGTCACTATTATAATGAGATAATTTAATATAGCATTCTTGGTCAAGGGCTTGTCCTATTAGCAAAGACATTGAGGATTGGATTGTTATAAAAAGTTGAATTAATATAGAGATATATAATTAAAGACATTGAGGATTGGATTGTTATAAAAAGTTGGATTAATATAGAGATATATAATTTCAAATTTATATGTGATATCCAATGAATTGAGCATGCAATTTTAAATAATCACAAAACTCTTGAAATGAGAACTATTTTCAGTTACAGTGTGAACACTTTATAATTTCAGTTCAACAAGTTGAGGAAAAAAATGACAAAAAACAAAAAATGAAGTGATTTTGTACTTTTATAAATACTTCTTGATTATCACTGCTAAATAGAAGAGGTTAAAAAAATCACAGATAATGGCATACAGTCCATATCAATTGCTAAGGTTATTTTTCAAATATATTTGGCAGTGCTAAAGCAATACTCAGAGGTAAACTCACAGTAAAAATATTTTTCATATATAAATGGAAAGATGAAAATAAATTAAACATTAAAATCAAGAATTAGAAAATTTTAAAAAGCAATATAAGGAAAATATAAAAAATTTTAAAGGAAAAATAGAAATATATATATTGAATGATGCATATTTCTAGAAAAATTATTGAATGATGAATAATTCTAAGAATCAATTCTCAAATATATGAAATAGCAAGTAAAATATTTTCTGATGAATCTAATCAATTTAGAGAGAAATTGCAAAAAAGGTATTTGGAAAGAGAACAGATATAACAAACCAGAACAAATTTAAAACATTGTTTTGATTCCAGTCTTAATATTGTTTTAAAAAGCATGTATTATGATCAATAAAAACATATTTTAAAAATAAATCCTAAGTGAATGGGTGAGTGTAATTCTGGAAAAATATAAATTACCAAAATTAAGAAGAAAACCAAAACCTAGAGAAAAGATAGTCAAAGTGTTTTAAATTATAATCTCTAAACAATTTCCATATTCTCTCTGGGTTAAAAAGTTTTTTAAAAATAGCAATTTAAGAAAGAATAGAGAGACAAGAGAATTATATAAAATAAAAGACAATTAAAATATCACAAATGTTAGGAGACTAAATTGTTCCTTCCTGTGCTAGAAAATTTGAGACCCTGGATGCAATAGATTATATTTTTTCCTTCTAGAGCATAACGAGAGAAAGCTCATTTCCAAAAATAATAATGATAATTTTCTTGACAAAGATATAATGTACAAAATAATCTCCCTCAAATAGTTGTATATTTTGGCTTTTGCTTCTGATAATGATGAAATAACAAAGGCCAGATTTATTCTCCTGGTGGAAAGGGGATTCTACCCACCTCATTGAGTAGAGGAGTCAGAGTTTGATTTCAGGGAGGATGAGGTAACCAGAATATTAAGGGCAGATTTCCAGAGAGGAGGCGGCTCTTGACATTTAAGTGAAAAATAATTCTAAACATATACAAATTCTTCTAGTGACTTGAAAAGTTTGAAACACTCCTAACTTGTTTGATGAGGTCAGAATAACTTGGAGAACAAAATCTTAAAGAACAATACTGACTCATGTCTATAGCAATCATTTGACTCATGTACACTGATGCAACAATTGTAACTAAATAACAAAACAAAGCGAGCAACATATTTCTATATCATGTGAAAGGTTGCCTTCCTTTTTTTCAGGGATAAAAATTTTATTCAATATTGAACATTCTCTATACCATTCTTTATTTTAAAAATTAAGCAGAAAAATAGCTGCTGAAATAGCTACAGAAAAGCTTTTGATAAAATTAAACATTTGTGAGAAAAAGCTTTTATAACATTAAGAAGTGGACTTCATTAATAATGAATATCCAAACAAATAAACCCAAGTCCCTGAAGTCACCCCCACACTTAGTAGTAAATGTCGATAGCTTTCCCTGTGGGAGTAAAAAAGGCAAGGATGTTTGCTAGTATCACTTATCTTCGATATTGTACTAAAGGATTAGGAAAACACTGATAAATAGAAGAGAAAATGCTCTAAAAAATGGATAATTATGACTGCATGAAAAGTAAAATTTCCATTCTTTGAACTAGTCTTTTAAGAAAGTGACTATCAAATCAAAAAATAAAACATTTGCAACCCATATAACTATACGTGTCCTAGAATTCATAAGTAATTTATAAAAATCAATAAGAACAAAGTCTATCTAGTAGAAAAAGGGGCAATAACTTAAAAGACAGTTTGTAGGAGAGAAGATACAATTTGTAGGAGAGAATATGCAATAATTATACAACAGAATATGTAGTAAATACTATATACAATTATTAATAGTAATTGGGAAATGTGAAAGAAAACCACAATGAGATTCCATTAGACACCACCAGAAAGACTAAATTTTTAAAAGCCTGAAAATGTCAAGTGTTAGCAAGGTTATGGAACAACAGGAACTTTCATACAGCTTTGATAGAAGTATAAATTGGTACAACCATTTTGAAAATCAGTATAACATCAATTCAGTTGAAGATGTGCATACCTTATTATCCATAAATTCTACACTTAGGAACTTTTCCAGCAGAAATGTATGCGCATTTTCCCCTGGAAGACACACACGTGAATCTGCACAGTAATGTTGTGCATACTAGCCCCAAACTGGAAAAAATTTAAATGTCTATCATGAAGTGGGCACATGAATTGTGATTTATAATTACAATGGAATACTCATTCAGGAAAATGAAAGAACTTAAACTATAGGCAAAAACATGGAGTCAAATAGGTGTACAGTACAAATATATTTTTGAAAGAATCCAGATACAAGAAGTACATACTATATGATTTTACTTATATAAAGCTCAAAAATAGGTTAAATAAACCATTGTGGTTAGGGATGAATCCTTACAGGTGTAAAGAAAAGGCACAAAAGGAAAATTATAAACGAATTGTGGGAGAGAACATGTGCTTGGGCTTCTGAAAGTTGCTGGCAATGTCTCTTTCTCTGCATGTTTACACAGGGGGTTATAATAATTCATAACTAAAACATTTTATGCACATTTTTGTAT
>NW_011888802.1:10881446-10895523 GCF_000151845.1 Pteropus vampyrus | reverse complement strand
AAGTCCCTGAAGTCACCCCCACACTTAGTAGTAAATGTCGATAGCTTTCCCTGTGGGAGTAAAAAAGGCAAGGATGTTTGCTAGTATCACTTATCTTCGATATTGTACTAAAGGATTAGGAAAACACTGATAAATAGAAGAGAAAATGCTCTAAAAAATGGATAATTATGACTGCATGAAAGGTAAAATTTCCATTCTTTGAACTAGTCTTTTAAGAAAGTGACTATCAAATCAAAAAATAAAACATTTGCAACCCATATAACTATACGTGTCCTAGAATTCATAAGTAATTTATAAAAATCAATAAGAACAAAGTCTATCTAGTAGAAAAAGGGGCAATAACTTAAAAGACAGTTTGTAGGAGAGAAGATACAATTTGTAGGAGAGAATATGCAATAATTATACAACAGAATATGTAGTAAATACTATATACAATTATTAATAGTAATTGGGAAATGTGAAAGAAAACCACAATGAGATTCCATTAGACACCACCAGAAAGACTAAATTTTTAAAAGCCTGAAAATGTCAAGTGTTAGCAAGGTTATGGAACAACAGGAACTTTCATACAGCTTTGATAGAAGTATAAATTGGTACAACCATTTTGAAAATCAGTATAACATCAATTCAGTTGAAGATGTGCATACCTTATTATCCATAAATTCTACACTTAGGAACTTTTCCAGCAGAAATGTATGCGCATTTTCCCCTGGAAGACACACACGTGAATCTGCACAGTAATGTTGTGCATACTAGCCCCAAACTGGAAAAAATTTAAATGTCTATCATGAAGTGGGCACATGAATTGTGATTTATAATTACAATGGAATACTCATTCAGGAAAATGAAAGAACTTAAACAATAGGCAAAAACATGGAGTCAAATAGGTGTACAGTACAAATATATTTTTGAAAGAATCCAGATACAAGAAGTACATACTATATGATTTTACTTATATAAAGCTCAAAAATAGGTTAAATAAACCATTGTGGTTAGGGATGAATCCTTACAGGTGTAAAGAAAAGGCACAAAAGGAAAATTATAAACGAATTGTGGGAGAGAACATGTGCTTGGGCTTCTGAAAGTTGCTGGCAATGTCTCTTTCTCTGCATGTTTACACAGGGGGTTATAATAATTCATAACTAAAACATTTTATGCACATTTTTGTATGTTTTATAATACAGAAAAAGTTTAATAAAAACACAATATCTAGTATTATTCAGTTTAAATCAAATGAGGATCTCTAAATTTGCGAAGTTAATGCTGAATGCTACAAAATAGAATAGATCGGTTAATTTACTCCTTTTCCTTTGTGTTAGAATCGTTTCATCATAAACAATGTTGAGTTTTTATACAAGCACCTACATTTTCTTCTCTCTAGTTTTACAAATAACATCAGAAGTTTAAGTTTTACAAGTGCCTTTGCACTGCTTTGTAGTTTAAGTTTTACAAGTTATTTTGTACTGCCTTGTTTTTGAGGAAGTTTGTAATAAGTGGACATAAATGAATTTAATTTGACTTGGCCTGCAGAACACTCAGTGTTCTCGCTTTTGTTCCATAAGAACCTCAGCTATTGAAGCAATTTTGCTAGGTGTGTCAGATGGAGACAGCAAAGAACCTAGACAATAGGGAAAGAATCCTGGTGTTTACTGAGTGTTTAAAGTTAGTGTGTCCTGTGATTACAGAGATTTACTTTTTGCACCATTTTTTTGCAAAGTACAAGAGAATTGAAGCTTCAAAAATGGAGACTTTATTTCCTGCCAATTCAATGGGCATGTGCTCAACATCAATTTATGTTAATTTAAAAATTTTTATTTGGTGAAGGGCAAAAGGAGAAGTTTCTAAAGTATGTTTTAATTTTTAACATCGATAGTGTTTATATGTTTGCTATTGCTTCTCTTTTTAGCCCGAGTCTCTTAAAAATTGAGTCTCATACAAGGATTAAGTGCCTACGTTTTATTTGTGAGATGTAATTCTAGGAAATGAGAGTTAGGGCATAGGGAAATGAGGCAGGGGAGGGTAGATAGGTACAGTGTGAGCTGATGTAGTATTTTGCTAAGCTTGCTTCATGATGTGCTTACTGCAAAAGATACAGCTGGCTACTTCTAGGTACAACTGCTGTGTCTTGCAGGATATCTCCAGATGGAGTCTACAGAGAAACTGTGCCTCAGAATAGAATATTGAAGGAAAGAAGAAGTTTATATGACTGACTTGTCTTTGTCTCTTGTTGGTCAAAGTTCACCACATGAGACATACATTTTTCTACACTTCTAGATTGCATCATTTGGCCCCTTGGGCAGCCACTTGGGAGGCCAGATCTTGTTCTCTGTCTCATTGGATTTCATTTGGGTTCAAGAGTTTTTGGAGAGCCTGATTCTCCTACACTGTTGTCAATCATGCGATTGTGATTGGAGTTGGAATGCCATGAAAGCAACTGCTGTGAAACAAATAGGGAAGGATTCAGGGGACAGGAGGGGCCAAGAGGACACTGAGGAAGTTTTTAAGATATATTTGAGATGAATATACTTTAAAATAAAAGGTAAAGTAATACATATTTTGTACATACTTTATCTTATCTAAAAAACTTACTTAAAATAAATTTATTGTCTCTAGTATCCATCACTTTAAAATGTATTTTTGCAGACTAATAAAAGAATTTCATCTTGATTTCTATACTAAAAGAAGTACATATTATTTCTGAGATACAAAACAAATCAATTTGTAGTTTCATATTGATAGAGACAGAAATCAGTTCATAATCGTTTCTTTGTGTTAGCGCCTTAAAATTTATGCTTTGTTTCAAAGGGATTGCATTTATTACTATTACTATATGGACTATTTTTAATATATTAAATGAGAATTTTCATTCATACTGCGAGTTACTTATTTTCAATTACTATGCTTCAATATTGTGGTTCAAAGTAGTTGGGGAATAATTTCCTTATTTGCCATGATGCTAGTTTTAGTTTTTGTTAATGGAGAAAATATATAATGCCAAAAATTCTTTGGATTTAACGATGATTGCAAATAAGTTTACAATTTAAAAAATTATATCACTAACCACAGTCTTTTGAAAAGGAGCAGCACAGAACAAACCCTCAACATTCTTTGTCATACTCACTTGTTAAAATCAAAGCATTGGTCAAATTCAGCTCTGCATACTGGAAGAACAAAAAACAAAACAAAATAAAATGTGCTTCCTGATTTCACTTTAAATTTGTGATTACTGAACTAAGAGGGTTATGCTGCCCATTGATCATATTTCATTTTCTTGGTTGATTTTCTTTATCACATTTCTTTATTTTCTCCCTTCTCTTCATACTTGCAACATGTCTTCCTCTCCTCATTATCAGCTGGTAATTTATTTTTTCTCTTTGTTGAAAAAATAGAAGAAATGAGAAAAAAATTCCAAGAGCTCCAATCATATCTGTCTAGGTATCTGTAGCCAAGTTCATGGGGACAATACTGTCTCCTGGTTACTATGAATAAATACTCCAATCCCTGAGGTCAACTTCCATACTGTGCCCTCTATCCTATTCTCCCTCACTCACTCAAAGATAATACTCTACCAATTTTTTCATCTCTCTCCTGCATCATCATTTTTTCCTTTTTCCTTGATTGTTCCAATCAGCATGCAAGTACGATTTTATGTTACTACTTTCGTAAAATGATCACTTGATTCCTTATTTCTCTCTAGTTATCACATCATTTTTCATCTCCCTTTTAAAATAAAAGGACTCTAAAATAATTACCTTGCTTGTACTCTCTTCTCATTCTCTTTTGAATTTTGCAGTCAGTTTTCCTCTTATACCATCGCACTAAATCTGCACTTTATCAAGATCAGCAGTGACCTTCCACTGCCAGTTATCGTTTCTCACTCATCTTCTTGATTTATAAGTAGCACTTGCCGTAGTTGATCGCTAAGTCCATCCTAAAACATTCTTCACTTGGCTTCCAACACTACACTTGCCTAATTTTCCTCTTACCTTTATGGCCACTTGTTTTCACTGTCTTTTGCTCGTTCCTCTATTTTCTTAATCTTTATTGGATTGTCCCAGGGTATAGTAGTTGGACATCTTTTTTTTTTTCTATTTAGAGTTAACTCCTTAAGTGACCTACCCTAGTCACATGGCTTTATATATTACCTAAATATTGATAATTCGCAGGCCCTGGATTCCAGAAATTCACATGTAGCTGTCTTCCACTTTTCCACCTGATATCTAAAGCATATCCAAGTTGTTACCTCAGAAAACTTTGCTGTTCCCACTGTAGTCTTCCCCCATTTAAGCTGATTAGAACTATATTCTTTTAGTTTCTTGGGCTAAAAACCTTGCTGTCAACCTTGACTCTTCTCTTTCTTTTACACTCACATCCAGTCTTGCAGAAAATCTTGCCAGTTCTGCCTTCAAAATATACCCAGATTTTGACCTTTACACTATCTCTAGCACCACACCTGGTTAAAGCCTTCAGCATCTTTAATCTATATTAATATACTTCTGATTGGTCTTTCTGCTTCTTTCCTTTCCCCACCCCCTGCTATGGTTAACACTGCAGACGGAGTGATCCTGCTAAAATGTAGATTATCCTAAAATTCTTCCACTATTCCTTATGTCACTCAGAATAAATGCCAAAACCTTAGTATGATCTTCTAGGCTTGACAGGATCTGGTCCTGTGTTAACCTCTCACTACATTTTCTATCCCTTTGTTGACTTTCCTCCAGTTACCCTGAATTTCTTGAAGTTCTCGAATATACTAGGTAATTTTGTACTTAGGGTCTTTCACTTGCAGTTTCCTCTGCTTAGAAAGTTGTTCCTTCAGATAACAACAAATTTCAAAGATTATATCTTTGAAGTGTATGTATATGTAAACTGCACATATGTTTACATTTTAATACCAACTTTTACATTACTCAGGGGATGCAGAAGAAATCGAAATGGAAACTAAAATATTTTCAGCAATGCAAAAGATGTAGGTACTTCATATAAAATGTATAATGTATAGCTTAAGCTTATACAAGGAAAAATTATAGCCTTAAATGCTTTATTAAAAAAAAAGAAATGCTGAAAACTATGAATGACATTTCTAATGAAAGATGTCAGAAGAAAAGAAAGCCTCTATAAAAGTAGAAAAAATAAAAGTAAAAAAGAATGAAAAAGGAAATAGGTAACACGATATAGAAAATCATAAAGCCAAACTGACTCATTGAACAAATTAGTAAAAACAAACTTTCCAAAAGATTAATTAAGAAAATGGAGAGAAAGTGAAAGTAAAAAATTAGGAAGAATAGTACAACTGCAGATGCTGCAGAGTTTGAAAGATATTATTCTGAAGAAATTTCTCCAAACATTGGAAAACTCAGATGAATTGAACAACCTCTACAAAAATGGAAGCAAAAGTGAATCAAGAAGAGATGTAAACTATATAAATCATGTAAAAAATGAACAAAATCTAGTAGTTAAAGTATTTCCTCACAAAATATATGACCCAGGTTTTGTATAGGTAACACTTCTTTAAAACAAATATTTTCAATTTTGTGCATAATATTTCAGAAAAAATATATTAGCTAATCTATATTTTTTTCATGAAAGAAGGCATATAAAAGAAACAAAATATACAGGTAGCCTCACTCAATATGGGTATAAGAACCCCAAACGAAATATATCCAGCAATGTACAAAAATATACATTTTATCAAGTTTTGTTTATTTTCTAATGCAAGGATGGTTTTCCATTGCAAAATTTATTAATATAATTCACATTAAAATGAAACCTATAGAATAAATATCATTGGAAGCAAAATGAGCATGTGATAAAGCTCAATATCCATTCATAAGAATTTTTTGAAAATGATGAAATAAATACAAACCTCTACAACAAATATATTTTATGATGAAACATTGAAAGCATTTCCTCAGAAAGAAAGAACATGGTCTAACATGGCCACTATAAGCATTTTCCATTTTTACCTTGAGATTCAAGGTAGGACAGTATTATAAGAAAACAGAATGCAAGAGTATAAGAATGGAAAAAGAAAAAAATATTCATTTATCAGTGATCTGATTGTCTTCATAGCAAACAAAAGAATCTTAAGAGAAACTATTAGAATTTTATGTGATTTTAGCGTAATTGTTTGATTCAGTTTAATTTTACATTCCAAATTTAAAGAATTAAAAAGGCAATTTGCAACTTCTAATTAAACACCAACTCTAAGATTATCAATTAGCATAAAGACTAATAGGTTTGATAGGAAATTGGATATTTGAAGGATGCCAAAATAAAACCATAAAGATAACTTTCTAGTCTCAAGGGAGAGAAGCAGCTGTACCTTAAAGAGTCAGATAATCATGACCTAAATTTAGATGTCAATCTTAGTGTCACCTATGGCAGGTCATCCAGGTGTCTCTTGATGCAGTGATGGGCACTGCATAATCTGTGATATATTCTAAATCCACCAATCATTTAGAACTAAATTCAAGACATAAGAGCAAGAAACTAAATTACTCTATGACACATGTAGAAGGTGAAATATTCTTCAGTATAATTGGTAATTTCTTCTAAACAAGGCAACACCATGAAGGAAGTAACAGAAAGGGTGGAGGAGTATGTTACATTAAAAAAGAAGAGATTCAAGTACTATATATACATATAAAGTACTATATATATATATGTGTGTGTGTGTGTGTGTGTGTGTGTGTGCGCGCGCGTGTGTGTGTGCATGTGTGTATATATAAAGCAGATGCAATCTACGTCCTAGTTTGGACAAAATAACTGTAACAAGCATTTCTAGGACAATTGGGGAAATTAGAATATGGACCGTATGTTAGGTAAGAAGAAAGGTTATTGATAAAGAAATATAGAGATTAAGTGACTGAAAAACTGTGTGTGAGAAAGAGAAAGCAAAATATCTGTAAAGTTTTACAGGAAGGTATAGTCTAAAGTATGTGTGTAATCATTAGTGCATGGTAGAAATATGGCATTTTGATTTGATCTGAATTTTCTACAATGAACACAGACTTCTTTGAGATTATGCAAACATGATACCTTTGTAATTAAGCAAATTTTGAAAATTTTTTTGAGATAAATATCATTGTAACAAATGTGCTAATGAACTTTATTAGCAGTGTGTTTATACTGCAAAAATTAAGGGTCATTTAAATCAAATACTTTGGCTTGGATGAATGTGAAGTCATCCATGTATTTCCTCATTCCTAATTGTGTGCATGCTGACACTTGAGTACCTCAGTCATTGTCATTTATTTGGATCCCATATCAGCCATCACTGAAATACAGCTAAATGTACAGTAGAGAAAGTAATAAGCATTATTGTTTCCAATTACTAATGAAATTATAATTTTACTAAGATTTCTCCAGAGAACATATTCAGTCTGGCATTTAAATAATTTAATAAATCCAAACAGCACTATAAATTGTTTTTATGTAAATCATCCAATAACAAATGACATTTTTTTTTCATAAAGTAATTACCAGGAAATTGTAACGTGTCTAATTTGTCAGAAAGAAACCTCATATTTATAATGTTGTGAATTATACCTTCCTACAAATTATTATTCTTCAAACTATTTTTTACATTGTTAAAATGCAGCATCCCTAAACTTTGCATGCATTTCTTGCAATTCTGAATTCTTTTCTATAAGCAGTTGGTAAACATTATGATTTTTTTGTCTCAAAGTTATCATTGAAGAGCAGGTACCATTAGACTTCCAGTATGAGGTACAATCCTGGCTTTGGTTTGCATTTCCTTGATGGTAAGCATCTTTTCATATACCTGTTGGTCATTTGTATATCTTCTTGGAGAAATGTCTATTCAATTCCTTTTCCCAATTTTTAATAGGGTTGTTCTTTTTTGCTGTTGAATTGCAGGAGTTTTGCTGACTACTAACTGCTTATTGGAAATATGGTTTGCAAATAATTTCTACCACTCTGTAGGTCTTTTCTTTGTGGCAGAAATTATAGCTATATTTAAAGAAATTTGTAAAATGCAAAAGGGTTTATAAGTATTTGTTGCTTGGCTATTATAAATGTCTGTGTTTCACATGATTAGTTCAGCATATTGATGATGCCTTACTCCAGCTTTTAATAGATAAGACCCTTGTGATCTATCCTTTTCATCGTCCTCATTCTGTTCTTTACAACAGTGGTTCTCAAACTTGAGTATGCATTATCCCCTGGAGGGCTTGCTAAAACATGGATTGCTGAGCCTCTCAACTCCAGAGTTTCTGATGCAGTAAGTAGGTGGGGCCCCCCAAATTGTGTTTCTATTAGTTTTTCAAGTGATGCTGGTGTGGTCTATCTGAAGCCCATGCTTTGAGAACTACTGCTCTAATTTTTTTATTTTTTATTTTTTATTTACTATAACTGCCAGAATCCAGCTCTTGGCCTACTTTCCCACCATTTTTTTCTCTCATCCAAAATGACATTTTTCAACATCTAAGCTCTTATCAAACCCTTGACCTCATCATAGTTAGTTAATATAACCTCAGCGCCACATCAGCTATGTGTGGAACTCCATAGCATAAAGCACTGCTTACAATCGCTCTGTAGTATCAATGTTAGCTCTTTTGCACATTTTCCCATCTCTCTTTCCTCCACAACTATTGAAACTTGCTTTCTGCTCTTCCCAGCCCTTTCTGCTAAGATGAAACTTCTCTCATTAGACTAAACTTGACTCCTTTCCACCTTGTATTAAGTAGTCAGCTGTCTCAGTGCTCCTCCTGCCAGTATTTCAAACTCTCTTGTGGGCTCTTCTCATCTCTAGCCTTGGATCACTCCATGGTGAGCCTTCTGCTCGCAGACTGCAGAGTGTGGCTGGAGAAAGTCGCGTGGCTTAGAGCAGCTGGCTCCCTGGTACAGCCTGCCGTAGGACTTCAGCTTGGCCAGGTTCTCCTGCCCCGCACTCCTTTTATTTATCCCTCATTGATTCCCTGGTTTCTTTTCCACAGAAACTTTTCAGGCCATTTTATTTCTTTAAGCCTTCAAAGCCATCAGATATCTCATCTTAAAGTTGATAAAGGCTCCTACTCTTGTGCTACATAACAGAAGGGCCCTAAAATGGATTAATTTGCTATTATTTAGAAAGATAAATTTAGTTATCTATCTAAATCAGATATATCTTTCTATCAAAAGTTAATGTCTGACATTTCAAATGGATGTCTGATGTTCTTTGGCTCTCATCTCTTCACACTTAAAGGAACTTGTTTGACTTCTCTCTTTACTCCTTTCCCCTTTTTTTCCTGCCCTCTTCTGATCTTCCTCATTCCCAAACTTGGACTTCTTTCCCTCTGTTTTGAAAGCTGCCTCAATTTTCTCTATAAAAATGTAATTTTTACTTTATTCTGCTTCCTCTTCCTAATATGATTTAATTTTGTGTTATCAATCAGGTTCTTCCAATGGTCTTATTCAATTCAATTCATGTATTCCCTCTCTAATATCTTTTTTCCTCAATTTTGAGACTTTTGGATGAGACCCTAGTCACATCATGAAATCACTTGCTCTGAAGTTAGTCACAGCTGACTCCTCTCTCTTCTCCTACTGTTCCAGCTGAGCTAAATGACTGTTCTCAGCATTGGTTCTCCTGATTTCTCTGCTGCAGTTGTATCTATCTTTCCATTGTTTTAAAAAATTATTTCTTCACATCTGAGACACTATTGTTAATGTAAGAAACATCCAAACCTGTAGAGAATTTTTATGAGTTTATTTGAGCCAAACTGACGTCCTATGCCCAGGAGCCAGATCTCAGTGCTCTGGGGAATGACAATTTCACAGTTTCTTTTATGCGTTTGAAATAAAGGAGGGAATTTAAGGAAAATTACAGAAAGGTGAGAGAACTGTAAGATGGAGATCTGATTACAGGATAGTTAAGACTTTGTGCTCTCTCTTGAGGGTGGTCACGCTTTAGAAGGAGGAATCTAAAAAAAAAGACATTTCAAAGGTGTGTTAACCTAGATGCACAGAAACAATGGTCAGGTCTTGCTTGAGGCAAAGATAAGCCTTTTACTAAAAAAGCTATTTGTCTGGGGCGTAACTGCCCACCATGACCTGCCCACCTGCTCAGTTAAGAATTTATGATTTATTAGAGCACCTCTTTTTTACCTACAGTCTCAATCCCTAACTCGTCTAGTTCCTTATTGGATTTTTCCTTTGAATATGTAAATTTTTTTCTCTCTACCAAAAAGTTCTCATTATCCTCTCACCCTTTTCTTTCAGAAGCAGCACAATTCATAGCTTGGTATCTTGAATGGCTTTGTGACTCCTTGTTGACCTGTAGCTTTCACAAGCTGCCTGTCACCAGGCTCATTTAGTGCTTTGGGATCTCTAAATCTTCCTTTCCTTTTCACTATTACTGTCTAAACTTTCATGAGCTTGTGTTAGGTTTTCTCTAATGGTCACCTAAGAAGAGGTACAGTGTATCTTTGTTTCAGGTTTCTTTTCATGCTGCTTGTAGCATGTCACTGAACACAGAAAATCTATAATGACTCCTTGTTCCTCTTGGTGATCAGGTCCATCAGCCTTTGGTCAAAGCATATATTAACTGGCCACTCTCAGTTGTTTGCCTCCACCCCCCCTTCCCCCACCCCAAAAAAGCTGCACCTGTGGTCAGGATTATTCACTCACCATTTCCGTGTTTGTGGGTCTCACTTCCACGTTTTATGCCCACCCCATCCCAAATTAAACTGCCTCCTTTCTTCCTTTCTTCATACTTTTCTTCGATAATCAAATAGATTCTTTTCTCTTGAACCCTTTACTTATTACTGCAGCAACTGCCATTGTTACTCTTCTCTACGTCTGTACCTAAAAGCCTAGCATTTAATTATATACTCAACTGAACACTTCAGAGATTTCATATATATATAAATTTCCCAGTGAAATTATAAGTACCATATTCCTGAATTACAGTCTCTGCAATTACGCATTGAGTGAGTACTCTACCGCTTGTTCTGTCAGGCCAGGGCTCCTAGCTTTGTGCTGCATAACAACGAGGGCCTAATATGGATTACCTTGCTGTTATTATCAGAAAGGTTTACTTCCTGACTCCCTTCAGGTATTATGCTTGTGCAAATTTGCATGATTGACTTTTTAAAGTACAAAGTACTAGGTAATCATTATTTGTAGTTAGTTCTTAGCTTAACTCTATAATATAGATCAGCATTGTTATTATCAGAAACTCAGCCAAAAGAACTAAATAACTTGCTTCGAGGCATAAAAGTTTATACCTTAGGTTTTGTGGACTTTTTTTTTTTCTTTTTAAAGTGGAGCTGCAATCTGATTCTTTAGCTTCTGACTTCAGTACCTGGGGCTTAGGCAGACATTAATAATCATGTCTCAGCACAAAATTTCTCATGACATAATGAAATAGGTAACATTAGTTCAAAAACCTAGAAAGAAAAATTTCAAATATTTAGAATAGCATATACTGTTAATAGTGCATTTGATAATTTTATTTGAATGTAAGTACTCTATCCTAGAGATGTGTGAAAACAAAATATTCAGTAGTAAAATCCAGGTCTGCCTAGAAATTCTTTTAAAATAACGTTTGTAGATTAAATATGTTTAAGTGGCAAGAGACATTAATTCTGTAATGAAGGTGGAATGAAATAAAACTAAGTGCAATCTTTATTTTTCTGTTGTATAAGGTACTTTAGTTTATGAATGCAAAATGACCAGTGAGTATTTTATTACATTTATGATAAAATGATCAGTGATATAAGGATATATTATCTTTTTCCTATGTTCTAGATAAAGAAGTACATAGTAAAATTTTTCTGGAAAGATCTGAAATCCTGCCACTGACCTGTCATGGCCACTGGATGTCACTAAGACCAATGACATGGATATGAGCCAAAGGTTCACAAAAGGATTAGATGCTAGTATTTCACTTTATTTTACATTTATTCTCCAAATTAGAAAATTAAAAATTAAAAATTAAGATACAATTGGTTTATAAAGATATAGACACAGGAAGAATAGGAATATGGTACAATAAAAATACAAAAATAAAAGGAAGGAAAAAGAAGACACAGATTATAACAAATCTCAATATGACTCCAATAGATAGGTTTAACTCTAGCAGAGCATTCATTTGTCTTAATCACTGCAGATACAACTCTAACTGAGCATCTGTTATCTTGCTGAATAAAGAAGAGGATATAAATTGTACTTTGTATTAATTTTCTGGGTTCTTGTTTTCTTGAAAAGTTCTTTTTGCTTGATGTCTGTTATGGGTTAAATTGTGTCTCCACCTAAAATTCATATGTTGAAGTCCTAACTCCCAATATCTCTGAATGTGACTTTATTTGGAGATAGGTTCTTTATAGAATTAAAACAAGTTCATTAGGGGGAACCCTAATCCAGTATGACTGGTATCATTGTGAAAAAGGAAAATTTGGAAATAGAGAATATGCGTAGAGGAAAGTTGGTGTAAAGAGACACAGGGAAAAAATGGCCACCTATAAGCCAAAGAGAAAGTTCTAGAACAGATCCTTTTCTTACAGGCTTCAGAAGGAGCCATTTAATTTTCATCACAATCTTATGAAATAGGCATTATTTCTCTTTTTTACTGAGGTAAAGCTTAGGGACAAGTGAGTTGTAGAAGGTAGACTTTATCTGAATTTAAAGTTCATACTCTTTTCATGACCACAATGCTTAACTATTTTTCTTTACTATTAGACTTAAAATTAAAAGGAACATATATATATATATTTATGATTTCTCTTTTTTACTGAGGTAAAGCTTAGGGACAAGTGAGTTGTAGAAGGTAGACTTTATCTGAATTTAAAGTTCATACTCTTTTCATGATCACAATGCTTAACTATTTTTCTTTACTATTAGACTTAAAATTAAAAGGAACATATATATATATATTTATGATTATTTCTAATCATTCTAATGTAATACTAAGGAATATTTTACTTGTATTTCTAATTTTAATGAAAATCTAAACTATTAGTTTATAATTTAAATAAAAAATATAAACTAAAATCTAAAACATACTATGTCAAAATCTGACTATTATTGTCCAAAGAAAAATCTCAAAAATATACACTATGGAGACAATATTTTCTAAATGTTTGCAACAGTAATTATTTAGATTAATAATAGATGGAGCATTGTGAAAATGGCATAACACTTTTTAAAATCAAGTGGACAACAATGAGGAAGTAAGTTGATAAAAATTGTTAATATAATCGTGTTTTTTTTCTTTTAGTGTATCAGATTCTCGCCTTGTAGTGGGCAAAAATAAAATGATGCACATGAAAAAATTGTATACTACCACAGGATATATAAATATGCCATTATTATTTCTAATATTATAGGTTAAAACCTTCCATACAAACTTAAATGTTGACAATAATGAATAAATATTCTTGGGCTTTGGGGCTTCCATTAAAAAAAAAACACTTGGTCGTAATTACCATAATTATACATACTAAAAAAAGATTAAAATGATAACACAGGAAATGCAAACAGTTTTGCCTTTGCAACTCACTGCCTACTATGCCACCTGTTACTAATGCTGATGCCAACTACCTAAGTATTTGCCAATACTCAATCCACATCTGAGACTTTTCTTACAATCGTTACAAATTTGAAAGCATGTCAGCTCTTTCTTTTAACATTTGTGCTAAAAAGTGGACTTGAGCACATAAGTCAACATGCTCAAGTTGTGTGTGTATGTGTACATATGAGTGTGTATGTGTATATGTTTTTGCATTTATTTAAAAAATAGTACTTAAAAATCCTGTGTGGAAGATGGATAATTTTGATCAGAAATTTTCAAAATTATTTTACTGGTCAAAAGAACACCTCAAGTTTTTATTTTTTACCTGGAGCATTAACTTTGTCTTAATATGCTGGTGTGATATTACTAATTTTTAACAAATTTGCTTTTTATTAATAATTGTAATTGGTAGATGCCCACTGATAGCTTTTCACTTGGCTATTTCAAATAAAGGTAAAATAGAAATCATGTCTTTAAAACTTTGTCCAGTTGCACAATATATTTCAGAATATATATGCCAATATAATACAATATATATTCCAATACAGTATATTCCACAAT
>NW_011888802.1:10875296-10881396 GCF_000151845.1 Pteropus vampyrus | reverse complement strand
ATCCTTTTCTTACAGGCTTCAGAAGGAGCCATTTAATTTTCATCACAATCTTATGAAATAGGCATTATTTCTCTTTTTTACTGAGGTAAAGCTTAGGGACAAGTGAGTTGTAGAAGGTAGACTTTATCTGAATTTAAAGTTCATACTCTTTTCATGACCACAATGCTTAACTATTTTTCTTTACTATTAGACTTAAAATTAAAAGGAACATATATATATATATTTATGATTTCTCTTTTTTACTGAGGTAAAGCTTAGGGACAAGTGAGTTGTAGAAGGTAGACTTTATCTGAATTTAAAGTTCATACTCTTTTCATGATCACAATGCTTAACTATTTTTCTTTACTATTAGACTTAAAATTAAAAGGAACATATATATATATATTTATGATTATTTCTAATCATTCTAATGTAATACTAAGGAATATTTTACTTGTATTTCTAATTTTAATGAAAATCTAAACTATTAGTTTATAATTTAAATAAAAAATATAAACTAAAATCTAAAACATACTATGTCAAAATCTGACTATTATTGTCCAAAGAAAAATCTCAAAAATATACACTATGGAGACAATATTTTCTAAATGTTTGCAACAGTAATTATTTAGATTAATAATAGATGGAGCATTGTGAAAATGGCATAACACTTTTTAAAATCAAGTGGACAACAATGAGGAAGTAAGTTGATAAAAATTGTTAATATAATCGTGTTTTTTTTCTTTTAGTGTATCAGATTCTCGCCTTGTAGTGGGCAAAAATAAAATGATGCACATGAAAAAATTGTATACTACCACAGGATATATAAATATGCCATTATTATTTCTAATATTATAGGTTAAAACCTTCCATACAAACTTAAATGTTGACAATAATGAATAAATATTCTTGGGCTTTGGGGCTTCCATTAAAAAAAAAACACTTGGTCGTAATTACCATAATTATACATACTAAAAAAAGATTAAAATGATAACACAGGAAATGCAAACAGTTTTGCCTTTGCAACTCACTGCCTACTATGCCACCTGTTACTAATGCTGATGCCAACTACCTAAGTATTTGCCAATACTCAATCCACATCTGAGACTTTTCTTACAATCGTTACAAATTTGAAAGCATGTCAGCTCTTTCTTTTAACATTTGTGCTAAAAAGTGGACTTGAGCACATAAGTCAACATGCTCAAGTTGTGTGTGTATGTGTACATATGAGTGTGTATGTGTATATGTTTTTGCATTTATTTAAAAAATAGTACTTAAAAATCCTGTGTGGAAGATGGATAATTTTGATCAGAAATTTTCAAAATTATTTTACTGGTCAAAAGAACACCTCAAGTTTTTATTTTTTACCTGGAGCATTAACTTTGTCTTAATATGCTGGTGTGATATTACTAATTTTTAACAAATTTGCTTTTTATTAATAATTGTAATTGGTAGATGCCCACTGATAGCTTTTCACTTGGCTATTTCAAATAAAGGTAAAATAGAAATCATGTCTTTAAAACTTTGTCCAGTTGCACAATATATTTCAGAATATATATGCCAATATAATACAATATATATTCCAATACAGTATATTCCACAATGTATTTCAGTTTTCTTCAAGCTGCCAATTTTAGAATCTGAAGAATTATTTTTTTCTTGAGCAACAACTTCCTCAAATATCCAAAAGAATAAAATTTCACATAAGTTTTGAGTACAATTCGTGATGGTTTGCTTTTAAGTCACAATACTCAAGAAAAAGCCTATTGTTTTGGGATTTTGAATCAAGTACCAAACATCAAATGAAATATTTTATGTCAATAAATATAAAATATATTTTTTGTAAGCACTCTAGAATGTAATCTAAAGATCTAGGAAAAGCATACTTGTAGATTTTGAGCAATAGACTAGATGGAATAGTTAACTACTGTTCGAATCCTGTGGCCAATCATTTTTTAGAGCATTAGAGATATAGCACTGCCACAGAACCATTCAAATAAATGATGAGAAGCCAGCAAAAAGAAAAGAATAACTAGACACAGTACACATATCAATATGAAAGTTAGAAGATATCTTTTCTATGTTTAGATATATTTAGATACACAAATACTATTGTATTACAATTGCCTACAGTATTCAGCACAGTGGCATGCTGTACAAGCTTGTAGTCTAGAAACAATAGGCTATAAACCATATAACCTAGATGTGTAGTTGGCTATAACATCTAGCTTTGTGTTAGTGCACTCTATGATGTTCTCACAAGATGAAATTGCCTAATGCATTTCTCAGAACCATCTCCACTGTTTAGTGATACATGACTGTATTTAGCTTATAGTCTCTCAACTCTTACCTTCAACTATAATTACCTAAAACAACAATAATAAAAAACAAAACAAAGCAAAACAAAAAAACTAAGCTGGCTAAGGAACTGAAGGAAAAAGGAAAGAATAATGTATTTGTTGGGGAAAATATGGTCTCCTGGAAAATTTTGGGTTCTTTTCTCTCTTTAGTCGACAAACAAGGTATTATTGTCATTTGGTCATTCGTGGGCCTCAGCTTCCTTATCTGTAAAATAAGAGTGCTGGATAAAGTAATCTTTAAGATTGTTTCCAACATTAAATTTTTATGAATTTTTGAAATGAACAATTGTGGAAATAAATTCCCAGCATCTGAAATAAATAGCATCAAACAAATGAATTTGTAAGTCAGGTAGTTAATATTTATGATTATATCCAGAAGCTTACTTTTCTATCAGGTCACATATGAAGCTGTGAGTTTGAATATTGGCAAATCAAGCAAACAAAAATTCACTCCATGACTTATTTTTAATAGAAACAATTTTATTTCCTGAAATGGTCTACTTCTACCACAGATATCTTTGGAATTTGTCTTTCCTTTAAAAGATAGTTTATTTATTAAAGCTTTTTAACTTAGTAAAGAGTACTAACATTTATTTTAAAAATGTTTGGAACAATGGGAGAACATCTTGAGATCTGAAGCAAACAAGGGTAGTCATTTTGAAAATGAAACGTTTTAAAATAAGTTTCAGCTAGGTATAATTTTCATTTGCAAAGATAAGCTAATCAAGGATCACTAATGAATATACTTAAATTCTTAAATTTTTATCATTTTGGTGGAATCCTATATATTACCTAAGAACATTTTATATTTGAATAAACACCACACATTTTAATTCTAAAGTATTATGATTTTATTGACTATATCATGACTGAAAACAGTAGACCTATAACATAGAAATTCCAGTCAGCCTTTATACTATGAATTAAATAAATTTAATTCAGAATAAAATATTTGATTCTTTAAAATGGTAATTGATTTAAAACTTTCTTTACAACATGGATGTGGCTAATAAAAGGAGAATTTGTCC
The DNA here is from genome assembly GCF_000151845.1 of Pteropus vampyrus. Classification (NCBI taxonomy): domain Eukaryota; kingdom Metazoa; phylum Chordata; class Mammalia; order Chiroptera; family Pteropodidae; genus Pteropus; species Pteropus vampyrus. The sequence goes on along the minus strand of NW_011888802.1, from coordinate 10,878,029 downwards.
ATCTACCTTCTCAAGCTATGAAACTAGGACAAATTGTAAATGTGTTTAATAAAATAAACAAAAAGTATATTTTCTATGTTTTTAGAAAGTAATTAATTTGTCTAAGGAAGCATCGTCCAGTAGAAACATAATAAGAGTCGTATATGTAATTTATATTTTTCTAATAGCCACATTAAAAGTAAAATCACGTAGCTAAAATATATCTTAATAATCATTTTATTTAACCTAATATATCCCAAATTTTATCATTTCAACACATAATCAATATAAACAATATTGCATTTTGCTTTCCCTTTTTTTTTTGTACTAAGTTTTCAGTCTGGTATACATTTTACATTTATATCACTTCTCAACTTGGCCACCCAATTTTTATCAGAAATACTTGATCTTTACTTAGAGGGCATGATTCTTACAGTTGAGAAATAGATTACCAACTTGTTCCAAATCTACTTAAAAATCTTCTGATAACCGAATCAAGTATCAAGAAAAGATTTGCATCCATGTTGACCACGTTTGTTTATCTCTTTTAAAAGTAATGATTGGATTTTGAAATTTTGAAGCAAAAGCATACGAGGTTCAAAAATATACCTGTTTATTAAATTTATTAAACCTTATGCCAATTAATTAATGCTAGTATTGTATCAAGTTCAAAGGGATGTTGCATAACTTAAAAAGCAACTCTAGATTTATCAATATCAACAAAGCATTCTCAAGATTTTTCTTGTAGTTTTTGTAGACCATTTATATTATGCTGTTAATTGTAATTAATCTTCTGCATAATGATTCATGTTAGAAAAATGTGTAAAATTATTTTTTGTGTTAAATTTCTATCTTAATATAAATTCTTATATCAATCTACTTAGGCCACAGTTAAGCTTTTCCTTTCTATGAAGCTTTAAATTTAACTCATTTATTCGTGTCAGAATCTAGGTAGTTTTGTGATTGTCCAAAATTATAAGCTCAGATCTTGTTAAAAAGAAAGTTTTCTAACATTTTATTCTTATTTTAGGTGTCAATTTGTTTTGACTCTTGAGCAAACTTCTTATCAAATTCATTATATAATTGGCTGAAAATGTCTCTTTACATTGAGCATTTTATTACCTTTAAAGATAGTTCTACATAACAACCAAGAGCTTTATCAATTTGCTCTACTGCAGGAAATTGTAGTTGGACTACATCATGAAATTTCAGCACACCTCTACCTCACATTTCTTTCTTTACTGATCCAGTGTAATATGAGCTTCTGCATCTTGAGTAAGTTCTGCATCAACAGTGTTCCTATATTTAAATTTAAAAAATTGTACATACCTATTTTCAGTTAGAAAATATATTTTATCAGTTATCATAAAATAATAATAAATGTTTTAACTAATTACCAATTTTGATTAGGTAGGTATCACTGTAAAGCATGTTGACTGTAAGAAATATTTAAAGAAACACATTACAATGTTACATTGCTTGTTGACAAAATACTCCAACTGAATCAATCTGTTGATACTGACTAGATTGTTGGTGTTTTCATGGGACGTACTAGAAAGGATGCGTGTGCTCCACCCCACACATCAAAATAAATGATAATATCAATAAACAATAATGCGATGTTTAAAGTAAAATATTATATAAAACAATATTGTTTCCTAGAATAATTTATAATGCCTCAGTTTCTAAATTTAAATTTAGGTTTAATCTAAAAATCAATTATTCTGTTGTACAGCCACATTTTACATGCTTAATACCTACCTGTTTCTAGTGGTTATTTTATTAGACAATGCAGTTCTAAAACTATTAGTACTGCATGTATATAATATTGAAAAGTATTATGCTGATTTTCAACTGCGCTAAAATGTTATATATGTTGCTGTGGACTGAATGTTTATGTGCCCCCAAATTTATGTGTTGTAATCCTACTCCCACCCATTGTTATAATATTAGGAGGTGGGACCTTCGGGGTATAATTAGGATTTGATGCGGTCATGAGGGTGGAACCCCCATAAATGGGATGAATGACTTTATAAGAGTCACCAGAAAACTTCCTTTCTCTTTCTGTCTTCTGCCATGTGAGAATACTCAGAGAAGCGGATAATCTGCAATTAGGAAAAGATAGTCTATACCCTAGCCTTGCTGGCACTATAATATCAGACTTCTAGCCTTCAAAATTGTCAGAAATAAAATTCTGTTGTTTATAAGCCACCCAGTCTATGATATTTTGTTATAGCAGCCCAAACTAAGAATATATATATATTCATGAAATCATATATCTGTATATGTATGTGTATATATATGTAATCATATATGTATATGATTTCATGAATAAAACAATTCAAACCCATTTATTACTGCTATATATTTTAAGATAGCAGGTAATACTATAAAAACTTATAATTATATTCATATTTTATTAAATCATTTAAAAAACTATACATATGAGAAAAAATACAATAATATTCAGTTCATTAGAAAGAATATCTTGCTTAAATAATCCAAAAAACACATTGAAAGCATAGAATATGTTCTATGTTCTATTTGAGAAAGAGATTTATCACTTATCTCCTATAATGGTGAGTGTTAATCATGCTTGGCTCTAGAAAAAAATACCATAAATAGAAAATATTAATTAGATGATCTGTCAAAAAATGTTGCAGAACTAAGGACAACTTGTGATTTTTAAAGAACTTTAAAAACTTAACATTGTGCCAACATTTGTTGAACAATTCATTCAAATTGTTGCTTTAA
>NW_011888802.1:10854325-10875246 GCF_000151845.1 Pteropus vampyrus | reverse complement strand
TGGTTATTTTATTAGACAATGCAGTTCTAAAACTATTAGTACTGCATGTATATAATATTGAAAAGTATTATGCTGATTTTCAACTGCGCTAAAATGTTATATATGTTGCTGTGGACTGAATGTTTATGTGCCCCCAAATTTATGTGTTGTAATCCTACTCCCACCCATTGTTATAATATTAGGAGGTGGGACCTTCGGGGTATAATTAGGATTTGATGCGGTCATGAGGGTGGAACCCCCATAAATGGGATGAATGACTTTATAAGAGTCACCAGAAAACTTCCTTTCTCTTTCTGTCTTCTGCCATGTGAGAATACTCAGAGAAGCGGATAATCTGCAATTAGGAAAAGATAGTCTATACCCTAGCCTTGCTGGCACTATAATATCAGACTTCTAGCCTTCAAAATTGTCAGAAATAAAATTCTGTTGTTTATAAGCCACCCAGTCTATGATATTTTGTTATAGCAGCCCAAACTAAGAATATATATATATTCATGAAATCATATATCTGTATATGTATGTGTATATATATGTAATCATATATGTATATGATTTCATGAATAAAACAATTCAAACCCATTTATTACTGCTATATATTTTAAGATAGCAGGTAATACTATAAAAACTTATAATTATATTCATATTTTATTAAATCATTTAAAAAACTATACATATGAGAAAAAATACAATAATATTCAGTTCACTAGAAAGAATATCTTGCTTAAATAATCCAAAAAACACATTGAAAGCATAGAATATGTTCTATGTTCTATTTGAGAAAGAGATTTATCACTTATCTCCTATAATGGTGAGTGTTAATCATGCTTGGCTCTAGAAAAAAATACCATAAATAGAAAATATTAATTAGATGATCTGTCAAAAAATGTTGCAGAACTAAGGACAACTTGTGATTTTTAAAGAACTTTAAAAACTTAACATTGTGCCAACATTTGTTGAACAATTCATTCAAATTGTTGCTTTAATGGGTGTGACAGTGGGATAGTTGTCTTAATGACAGAACTCTGTTCCATCAAGGTTATCAAGTATTAATAGTAAACATATGTTAAACTTTTTCTATTTTAGAAAAAAACACAAAAAGAATAGTCTAAATTTTATGGTTACATTTCCACACACAAAAAAACAGTCTTTAGATCAGTCATGGCAATTTCAGCCAAAGTATTTTTACAAGTGGATTGGTACTTGCTTACTGTGTTTCTATAAAACTTATTAATCATATGCTTTTATTCAAAATATCAGCACTAAAACTAAAAGCCTAATGGTTTGATGAGGTGCTATCTTAGGGATAAATAACAGTCTAGAAATCAACATTTACTAAAACCAATATTACTAAAATCAGCATAACTAAATGACAGTTAACACTCATCCAGATTTTAACAAGTATCTGAATGTTTGGTATCATATGTGAAAGTTCCAGATGGTTGACTAGACTTCTCACTTTTCATTTGGATGTTTTCCCCAAGAGTTTCATTCAGTTTTAATGTTCATTCATGGAGATAATTTATGGCAGACACATAATTTTCAGGGATATTCTTATCTTCTATTAGAACATGAATCATATTTGCGCATGCCATCTCTCAGGAGGTAAAAATAACATTAGTACACAATAAAATTACTTACATACTTGGGTTCTTGGTAATCACTTTAAAACTTCGTGCCTTACAATGATCTCAAAATATCAGTTAACTGTTTCAGAGTATTATTCAGAATCTAAAAGACAGAGGACATTCAATAAGTGTTAAATAAATGTATAAATAAAAAAAAGATAGTTTCGATGGAAAATGCCTTTAATAGGTAAAGTCTAGGGATCATAAATTAAAAAGGAGAAACTTACAAAAATAAAAAAATTAATAAACAGTATGAAGAAAATTCAAATATTTGAACTACAAGTAGTGTACAGAGATGTTATTTAGTCTGATTTGCATGATTTGTCTGCCCGGCTATACTAATCATCATTTCTGTGTTTGCTTTGTGCTGTGAGGCAGCAGACATGGCATGAAATACAACAATCAGAGTATTCCATTCTACCTTTTGTAGTACTGGTGACAGTGACTGGATTGGGTTTTCCTTCCTTCCTTCCTTCCTTCCTTCCTTCCTTCCTTCCTTCCTTCCTTCCAACATATGGCATGAAATGTTAACAGCTTATAAATATTGTTTTTCATGGGAATAGAAGTGATTGAAAGGCAGTTCCCTTTTATGTCAAAAGCTATTAAACTGGGGATATGTTAATAAACAAGCTCTAATGCAAACAAAATGTAGAGAGTTTGTGTAGAAATGCTAATTTAGGCAACTGAGTGGGCACTGGAATCAGGAAATTGGGTTCTGGGCAAGGCATTAAATATTTCTAGGCATCAGTTTTCTTGTCATCTCTAACATGTACTTAGGAAGTATGAATATACAACTTATGCTGATCAAATGTGTGAAAGTTCTTTAAACAAACCCAGCATTCAAGCATAAGATGTCTGTCATTAATATGGAAGATTGTATAACTTTCCGCACTGGAGGGTCCACCTAATTTCCCTCTAGGCTAATATGGTGATGACAAGTAGAGGAACTTTACATTCCACTGGTCTCTTCCATCTCTAGGCAAATAGCCTATACATGCTGATATGTAAGCATCAGCTTTCATGCAGAATGGCAGCCTATGGTGAGGCTGTTGATTGGCAGTTCTTTCTAGCCAAAGGCATACTCGGGGAACTAGTCATAGTAATTTGATGCTTGCTACCCATTTCACAGTTTTATGTTTTGTTAATGATTCATCGACACCTCTTGTTAGCTCCTGAGAGTTGGTGTTGCCTTAGTGGTAGCCAAGCATCCCACATTTCAATTATTTTGGCTGTCAACTCACCACATATGTTTTTGGCATTGTTAACTGAGGAAAGGGAAAAGTACAACTTGGGTTGCAATTAAGCCAGAACTGTATAAAGAAGCAGTGTGTGTCTGTGTGTGTGTGTGTGTGATCGTTGAAATCACTGATTTTCCTGTTGGATTGTGTAGCAAATTCAAGCTGCTGTTTAAAGATATTTAATCACTATAAGTCCTAAAAATTCATATTTTTCTTTAGAAGTGAACGTAGATTCTACATCATTTAAAAACAGAAAAAATAGAATGTACTAATCCAATCTTTAAAATCTCAAGAACAAATGTAAAAAATAACACACCTCTGGTGTTTGCTAGCAGCAAGAAGAAAAATCTGTAAAATAGTACAACTGAAAAATATCGACTAAGACCATTTTGTTTTAAAATTATTAGGTTTGTGTTTGATAGAAAACGACATGTTCAAATGAGCTTATCTTTATTAACAGTGCTAAATAAAAAATACATCTAAAAGATTTTTCATTACCCAAAATGGTTGAATTGTCATAGCAACACTCACCAAATCACATTGCCAGAAAAGCAGAAATCAGTACGAACTCTTCCCTCTTTTCCACCCCAAACTACGTACAATCTATACTAAATTCGTAATATTTGCCTCTTTGATAGCTCATGTATGTGTTTTTTTTCTCTACACCACTTCTGTTGCCTAATTCACATAATTAACCTCTACTTTCAAGATTCCAGTAATAATATGTGACTGCTATCTCAGATCTCTTGGCTTGCCTTACGTACCCCATCCTTCCTCAAAAACCATTTCTACTCAGTTTTCCCATTGTCTTAGCTGTGGGGAACTTGTATACAAATCCTTTCGTGATTTTTTGCCAACCATCTTTTTTAGCCTTATCATCTGATTCCTTGTCTTCACATCTTTGCATTCAACTTCACCCTCTGTCACCTCTTCCTGTGACCTCCTGAGCACCAGTCAACTAGAAACACTTGAAATTTCCTTCTGCATGCCATGTTTTATTGTGGTCTCTGTTCATCTACTCTTCTTGGTGGAATTATTCTTCCTGTTTGCCCAGTGGCCATGAACTCTTAAGGCCAACTTTCTTAGACAAACTTCTGATTTCCTGATTGTTCACAGAAAGAAGCAGCCATATTCCTCTTTTATGTGCTCCATTGTACTTTATAATCACTTTCCATACCTATTTATTTGAGTTTATTTCTCATTTTTATTAAGCACCTATTTATTGGACGTTTGTCATGTGCAGTACACTATTTTATTCATCTTTTTAGTCCTGATATTGAGCACAGTCCCTGGCATACAGTAAACACTAGAAGAAAGTAACACTTGCACTGAGAAGGGAATGGTGGCAGCAGTTCACTAGTCACAAAAGAGTTGTGACTTAAGGAGAAGGTATTCTGTGCCAAGTAAGGGCTTTGTAATGAAGCAAGCTTAGCTGAGAAGTTCAGGGTAGAGGAACTCTGGATGTAAGAGCCTGAGGCTGAGAGGTAAGATAAATTGTTGGAGAGTTAGGTAGAAGAAGCCAGATCATAGAAGGATTTGTTTATGTTGGAAATTGTACACATTTGTTTCTGTAGATTTTGGGGAAGGTATTCTAAAAATGTGAGTGCTGTGACATGCAACCTTTTAAAAACATCAGTAAGGTGAATATTTGAAATTGGCATGTTAGGGAGAGAGCGTGGAGAAGCAGATAGATATTGAGATATAAGGTAAGATAGAAACAGATTGATAATTGGTAGCCCACTGACATATTCTAGGTAAGAAATGATTGTGCTTAAAGCAGTTGAGATAGAGAAGAAAGGGGTGTATAAAATAGATACTTGGATGGTTGAAAATTCATGTTCAGGTGTATGCTTTGCTATGAAGGTTGGGAGATATAGGAATCTAAAGTCATTGCCAGGTTTATAGTTTAGACACTGGAAAGATTGGAAATAATGGAGGAATTGGCAGGTTTGGAGAAGGATATGGTCTGAGTTTGGAGAAGGTTAACTTATAGATGAGTAGGGCCCACCAATTGGACATATCTAGTGGACAGTCAAGTATTATTGTTCAGAGATCATGAGAGAGAACTGGAGTAAAAAAAGAGACCTGGAGATCAGTATAGTCTATAGACTGAATTGACATGCATAGGACGAATTGCCTGGGGATAATCTGAAATGTGAGGAGAGAAGAGGGTTTAGAAAGAAACTTGAAGAGTATATTTAGAGGCATGAAAAGAAAGACTAAATTGGAAACTGAGAAGTTCCTCTCCTCTCAAAGTTTAGAAGGCTCTCAGATTTTAAAGAGTAGCTTAAAGGGAATAGTTGTGATATAGTTCCTATTTAATGGGTTGAAGTTCAAAAGGATTCCAGGTTTGAGGAGCATGTAACAAAAGGGTTATTTTCTAAAAAAAAAAAAGTTACTATAAATAAAAGGGGAATTGGGGTGATAGCTGGAGATTTAGGGTGTTTTAAGGGAGGTATATATAAAGTCAATTGAGAATTTCTTCTCTTAACCACAGTATTGCTTTCCATTCTGTGTTTCTAACTACTCCTTCTCTAATTTGCTGATCTCTTTTCTTAGCTCCTCTTTCAGAGATTTTCCACACTTATGGTTTTCTTCAATATTAACTTCAATGAAAAAAATCTTAATCGCATATTTGTTTTCTTGATCCTAGACTGCTTCTATTTTATAGTATGAACATTTCTGCTTGGATAATATTTTGGCAGTACTCATTTAGCTTTATGAAAAAGAATTCTTCATTCCCCCCTAAGATAGTTGACCAACTGCTTATGTCACTTTCTAGTTTTTGATCCACTCATGTGAAGTCACTAGGCCCCATGTGTACTTTGCAATGTCTCTCCATCTGTCCCATTCTTTCTCTTTCTATTGTCCCTATCCTAGTTAGTTTCTTATCATGCTTGCTGGGACATTGCACTTATATCCCTGACAGCAATCTCAAAAAAATAATCTCAAAGATTTGTTAGACTCTAGTGCATTATTTTGATTATACTTATTTCTTATCGAACAACCTTGAATGGCAAACTACCTACAGTACTATATATGTTAAAATTGGCCTTCTGAAAAGTTAATTAGACCCAATGTTGGAAGTGAGTTTGTTGAGTAACCTTCTTATGAAACAATCCTGACCTGTAGGCAGAGAATTAGGCCCTGAGATAAAAAATAACTCAGAGGTTAAATAAGCATCTATTTAAAAGAAAAGAAATTGTCTTAACAGAGTCATTTACCTGTGATCACATTACTAGGTACAAAGGATAATGATGATTTTCCTTCTGCTGGTAATTAGATATTTGGTTAGTTCAAAAACTATGTGACTATCCTCACTGCTAAAAAAAAAAAAAGGTTAAAGTATGTGGCTGTGAGTGTCTGCGCCTCACTCTTCACCCTTCATCATTTTAAGTTCCTATATATGATCCCTAATCCACAATGTTCTGAATTTAGTGTTCAGAAATATTGGCCCAAACAAGCCCACATCTAGTTCCAGCCACTTTCTCTCCATTCCTACTGTTTTCTTCAGACTTGAACTGCAATATTGACTCTTTCTAGGATCTTCAGTCTGAAGGCCTTTGTTCTTGATCTACAGCATTGTCTCTTCTCTGGGGCTCTAGTCTGCTGGCCTACCCTACAGATTTTGGATTTGCAATCCTCTTTAATCATGTGAGCTTGATTCCACCTAGCCCTTGACAACCAGTGAGACACACACACACACACACACACACACACACATATGTACACGTGTATATATATACACGTATATATTTATACTAAGAGATGTTGCCTCTTAATCAGGTAATGTTATGTACAGATTAAGATATGTACAGGGAACTCATTCTTATAATCTAATTTGTTCTAGGACAATGATACATGATCAAGTCTGAAAGTCAATAATTTTTTGTATTGATATTTGCAGCACTTAGTTTTGGGCCTTGACTTTTCTAATTTATCTTGCACATTGCAGCCACAGGATCTTTCTAAAAGTACACAAATGATATTACCTTTTTTGTAAAAATCTTTAGGAACTCCACATAACCTTCTGGAAAAGCCAAACTCATCAGTATGGCCTATATGGCCTGTTATAATCAGGCCCCTTTTGCTTCTCCTGCTTCTCCCCTTCTTGTATCCCATGATCCAGCCCAGGTGAACCAACTGTGGTGTTCCACAACCTCTGACCCTGTCTTTCTCCTACAAACCTTTTGATCTTTAAGCTGTTGCTTTTGTCTGGAATACACTCCCCTAATTTGTCTACTTGGTGAGAACCTACTTATCTTTCAATTCGCACCTCAAGTACTCTAAATGACATCATTTTCTACTTGTTTTGGCTAACATTGACTCTTTTCTACTCTGTGCCCTCACAGAGCTGTTTTAGGCAACCAAGGTTTATGACATCTTGAGTTCCCTCCGCTATCTTAACTTTCCACAGTCAAGACTACACCCTGTACTAGAAATGATGGCCAATACTCATTTACCAAGGCCTCAGGACTCAACATGGACACCAGTCAAGCCAAGGCTATTTGTAAAAAAATCTTATGCTTGCCTAATCAAGTGAAGACAATTCATACTCCACTGAACCAGGCAATCATTTTAACAAAGGCAATCTATATGTGGGAAAGGTTTAAGAATAAAGATGACAATATAGCAAAGGAAAATGTTCTTGAATTGAACAGAAAGAATTTGGTCATGTTAAAAGAGAACTGTTTGGGGGCATTATCAGAATTCAGGGTGAATGTCAAGTGTCATTGCAGGAGACGATAGAGTCTAGACTTAGCATTCTCTATGGGTTTGTCAAGGAAACAATCAAGTTATAAGTTTGGAATTATCTGTACATTATTCATTAGAGAGTTTGTAAAACTTCATCCTCCTTTTTTGTTAATAATTCATTTTTTTCCTAAGAGAAAAAAAAGCTCTCTTTAGGGAGGAAAACATTGCCCAAAAGAAAAGATACCTGAAGAAATAGTTGTTAACTAAATGAAGAAAAGGATGGAAGCAGATAATAAAAGCTTAACTAATCAGTCTTTGGTTGATTGCAGTAGTAATTGGAATCAGAGATTTCAATTAGTAACTGAAAATTGAAACTCAGTAATCCCAGGATCTAGAGAATTAAAGGAATGACTTTTTCCCTGTCTCCCACTGATTTTCCCCTATTGTCCTGCCAGGATGGGAGGAACTTAAAGTTATCTAGTTTGACCTTGACAACAAACGTAGGAAGTTAATATTATCTTCATTTTATAGATGAGGAAAATCAGGCTCTGAGGAGACAAATATTTGTTCAAATTCTCACATCTAGTGATAGCAGAGCTCCAAAGCTCATGTTCTTTCTAGTCTCTATTTAAAGACTAATCACTGCTATATAAAGCCCTTTACTCAAATTGGTCCACTTAGCACCCCTTAATGCTTCAGTTCCTCAGTCCTTCTATCTATTATTCCATGATTTTTACTTGCCTTTGTCTTTCCTTTTCTTCTTCATCCTTTGGCACTTTAGTAAAATCCTTTTTATAAAAAGGCTTAACGTTATTTCAGGTTTTCTCCACTTTAGCACTACTGACATTTTGGGCCAGATAATCCTTTTTTGTGTGTGTAGAGGGGATGTCCTGTGCATTGTAGGATGTGTAGCAGCATCCCTGGCATCTATCCACTGGACACCAGTAGCATTCCACCTCCCAGTTGTGACAGCCAAAAATATTGCCAGGCTTTGCTCAATATCCCTAGGCGAGTAACTGCTCCCTAGGCAAGAACTGCTCTAATCTGTCCTTCCCTACACAACTTTTGGAAATTCTCTGCAAAAATCACAGTCTTTAATTGATGCTGTATTCGCAATTAAACATGCACTTCTTAAGACCTCTCTTTCCTAATTACATTTTTAGTCCTATGTGCTATTTAACTTTTAAGGTATATAATTATCCAACTTTTCTAAAAGTTTCTTTAAAATGGAAATGAAGTCCTTACTAAATCTTAATAAGCTTTTGTGTTTTTCAAAGAACAGACATTTGATGATTTGATTATTTTGTGGCATGAAAATTTGGATTTATTTTTAATATGAAATTATTTAAAATACCTAATGACACTCATGAGAAGCTCAAATCATAATTGTCAAGTCACATGAGAAGAAAATGGCAAATGCCATTCACTGTTTAGTGTCTATCACTACATCAGGATAATTTCTTAAACAAGAATTTGGGTTTCTACACAATTTCTCTATTATATTGGAAAAGGCAAGAGAGAAAAAAAAACGAGGTGAATAAACTATGAGATAGTGTTTATACCCTCATGCAAGAGTAAAGTCACAGTTTTCCAGAGATGTAGAAGACTTTTTGTAAATCTGCAATTTTTTTACCTTACTGGAGAATGCATTAACTTTCAGCATTTCCACAGGTCTGAAAAACAAGCAGATTCTGACATCTTTCAGATACTCAGGCCCATGATCCATTTTAGGAATCTTGGGTTTAGGTTATAATTGTGGTACGTAGTTCCATACAGTTACTTTAAGCCTTGTTAATGTGATATACATTCCTCCGGGATGAGAATAGAAGACCTCTATTAAATTTATTTATTTTATTAAAAATATTTCTAATCATGGCAAAACCATTTTAAGTGTACAGTTCAGTACTGCTAAGTACATTCACATTATCATGCAATCAGTCTCCAAACCTCTTTTCATCTGGCAAAACTGAAATGCTGTATGCAGTAAACAACTCCCATTCTTTCTTCTACTCAGCTCTTGACATCTACTTTACGTCTCTATGAATTTGATGACTTTAAATACTTCATTTATGTGGGATCATACAGTCCCTATCTTTTTGTGACTAGATTATGTCACTTAGCGTAATGTTCTCAAGGTTCATCCATGTTGTAGCATATGTCAGAATTTCCTTCTTTTTAAAGACTGAATAATATTCCTTTGTATGTATATTCCTCATTTTGTTTATCTATTCTTCTGTCCATGGACACTCGGGTTGTGTTCAGCTTTTGGCTATTGTAAATAATGCTAGTATAAACATTTGTTTTGAGACCCTTTAATTTCTTTTGGGCATATATTTGAAGTGGAACTGATGCATTGTATGATAATTCTATTTTTAATTTGTTGAGTAACACCATTCTGTTTTCCATAGATACTGCACCATTTTACATTCCCATCAACAGTGCATAAATGTTCCAGTTTTTCTACATCCTTGTCAACACTCGTTATTTATTATTATTTTCCTTTTGGTAGTAGCCATCAATGAGTAGTATCTCATTGTGGTTTTGATTCGCATTTCCTTAATGATTAGCAATGTTGAGAAACTTTCCTGGGCTTGTTGTTGTTGTTGTTGGTGGTGGTGATGGTGGTGTGTCTGTGTATGTGTGTGTATTTTAGAAATGTCTATTCAAATCCCTTACTCATTTTTTATTTGAGCTGTTTATTCTCTATTTTTTAGTTGTAGTTCTTTATATATTCTAGATATTTATCCTTTACCATATACATGATTTACAAATCTTTTCTCCCATTTCAAAGGTTGCTTTTTCAATCTTTTGATTGTATCCTCTGATGCACAGACATTTAAAATTTTTAGCCTATATGTCTTTATACTTTTGTTGTTTAAGTTTTTGATGTAAGATCTAAGAAATCATTTAAATTCAATGTCATGAAGGACTTCTATTAAATTTATCTTTCTCATAGAACCTAGAACTCATGAATTACTTCCTTTTTGGTTGGCTAATTTAAATGTTAGCTCTCAACTAAATCTTTATAAAGTTTCTTCACTACAATTCTGCTATTTCTATAAACACTTTTATGGTAAAAACTGAGGAGCATGCTCTCTCTTTTGCTCTATCTATATTTCACTTTCCACTCTGGCTCTTTGCTCTCATATATTGCATACTCTGTTCTCTTTAATATCAACCTATATATAAAAATAAGGTAAATATACTTATCACCTTAAATTTGTGAGGATTAAATGAAGAAAAATATATATGCAGTTTTGGTGGTAATTGACAATAGTTATTGCTCATAAATAATGCTAATTATTAACTGATAAGAAATCAGACTTTCAGTACCTAGAAAGTCCTTAAAACTTGCCATACTGATACTAAACATCTGCATGACACTGTTAGAAGGGAGCCACGTAAGGATCATACACTCTTGTTGGGAAAGTAAGATTAGATGAAAATATGTATGTAAAGGAAGCATAGTCATCAGTGAGTGAAGTGAATACTGATGTGTGTTAGAGTTTCAACCAAAGAAACAATCAAAGTTTCATTCTAGGAAAACGGCTGGTGTCAGTAAGAAGAACCATACACATCTTTGTCTAGATTTTGAACTTTCAGAAACATATTTTACAAATTAAACTAGAGGAAAAAAGCTTTGTATTTCCTAGCAGTGTATATATAGAATTTTACTAACACCAAGAGAAGATCACAGAATGTAAGTTCTTTAGGATAACATTTTTATTACTCTTACCCTCTTCCTGTTGGCTAGATTTGGCATCATAATTACCATCAACAACATTACAAACGCGTACTTTGTAGGCACTTAACGGCTACTTTAAGAACTGATTTTAGGAGATGAAAATGCTTTATGGACTCCATAATAAAGAGGTTTTATTACCGCTAGTTAAGAACCAAATGTTACGAGAAGAGCAAATTCTTCTAGTATGTATCATAAACTATGACAGCCTTTGTGTTAGCAATTTAATTCTACAAGCTTCACATGTTGTGTTTAATAATATTTCCATCAAAATGAAGATATGGAACCAAAACATAAATTGTCCCTTTACTGATCTCATTACCAGTCAATGATTAACAAGGAGATTTGGGTCAGATTTTGTTATATTAAGTTTTTTCATCTTTTACTGAGGTATAGGAAAATCCAGATGAGTAGAGTTTGTGATTATTAATTTTATGTATCAACTTGGCTAATCTACAGGACCTATATATTTGGTCAAACATTATTCCAGATGTTTCTGTGAAAGTGATTTTTAGATGAGAACACACACACACACACACACACACACACACACACACACACAACACAAACATGCTGTTGGTTCTGTTTCTCTGGAGAATATTTACTAATCCAGAGTATACATGTCTGCGTGTGTATGTGTGTGGTGTCTGACTTAGAATGTAGGTTTTTTGGCATATATATATAATTTTGGCAATAAAAGTATGAGCTTGCAGGTAAGGAGACAACTTTCAGAGTGATTAAAATCGAAGCCCGCTACTCGCATGCTCTTGTATACTGTATGTATTAAGCAAATGGACACTGAAAACAACAATTTTAAATATGAGCCCTCAAAACTAAATATATATAATCAGATGTTGGCACATTACAATATGATGGGTATGATGTTAGGTTTCCCTCATGGAGAGTAACTAAGTAGTGTGCTCTTCAGGAAATAGTGGCAGGGACTTATTCATGGATATCTTGATGGTTAACAACTCTACTAAGCCATCCATTAAACTTTAAAATTTTATTCTTTTGGATTTATTACCAACGGCAAGAGTTCTCCATCAGTGATGCACTGTTTTAGACTAAATTGGAGGTAATTAAGTTAAGGTCAACCAACATTTATTGAGTAACTGCCATGTGCTGCTACTAGAAACTGTTCAAAGATAAAAGCTTTCTCAGTACTATAATTTCTTTCATTGAGTTTCATAATGGCTATTAAAGCCTAAAAAGAGTATCCATAATAATAATAAATTAGTAGTCTAAATCGTCTAAATTCATAACTATTTTTCTCAGAATAAGGGAAATTTTTATCTTCATTATACTGTAACAGAGATTCTTCTATAGAATGATGCATAAATGAAAGATCCTCAAGGTCGAATATCATTGACATGTTCTGTGGGAACAGAATTCAGGACACTTATAGTTTCATGAAGACAGACAAGTAGAGACTTTGAAAAATGATGTGTTGAGAAAGAGACATGTATGATGATATCCATTGTGAAGACAATTGGCATGTAGAGATGGAATTGAGTCCCAAAAATTGTGACAGGATGAAGGAGCAGAACTATGGGGGGCTGTTGAGATGTGCTGCTGAGATGCTTTACCTCGTTTGTAGTCTTGTCTATAGTCCTTCAAATAATTTTGCTAAGTAGTTGTTTATAAAGACTCCAATATGCTTCATTTGTAATCTAAATTAAAACTAATATCACAGAAGAAAAGGTTTAGGTTTGTGCCACTTCTTCTAACCTGTTACTGAGGTTATCATTTTCGACTGTAATCTATCCTTGCTTCTTATGTTTTGTAGTTTTTATTTTTCAGTTAGTGCAACTAAATTTCACTGATAGTGTCTAAAATACGTAAGGGGTTTTTAATCATAGAACTTTTTGTTGCACAATCTCCTTGTGAAAAGTTACACCATTCTGGCATTTTACTTGTTATTTTTATTTGTTAGAACACTGAAGCAGACAAAGAACCCATTGGCTTTCACCACAATCCTGAAATAAATTGTATTGCTATTTGAACCATGGGTAAAATTACCTACTTTTTATTTTCTGTTCAAAGGGAATTCAAATAATTGTGAAGAAAAAATGTTGAATGTCACAGTGCATTTGCCTTTGCAGAAATAGTATGAGGTGTTATTAATGAGGATCTGCAAATAACCACAATTTTGCACTGATCCACATTCATAAATAACTACTGGTTAAATCACGGGAGTAATTTCTGCTTCCATTATATCTTGCATATAAGAGTGCATGTTATCTCAACACTAAAGTGTGTATAGTACTACCAAAGAAAGGAATCCGATGATAGCAGCATTTTGAGCCACAAATTATCAGTAGATCACTTAGTGGTATGGCTGTGTTCCAACCAGGCATACTTACTTTTATGCTGCAAACAAAGGTTGTTCTTTTGCCTGTGTTTGAAACCCACACTAATATACATGATTTGTTCTACTAGGCTTCTGGCTGATTTAACTAGAGTATTTCTTTTGATTAATATTGTGAATACACACACACACACACATGTGCGTGTGTGTGTGTGTATGTGTGTGTGTGTGTGTGTAATGAATAACTTGCAGGTAACTATTTCCCTGGATGTGTCCATAAATCTAATTGTCGCATGGTTGGTGATAGTTCTCCTTGTATAAATCAAATATTGATTAAATAACCACTCTTAACATTATTTATATTTTAATGTTTCAGGCTTGAAATTGGCAGACTAACTGCTGTTAGTTAAAAGGCCCTGCTGTTGGCTTAGGTTACAGTAGTTTAAAATTCCTGCAAATATATTCAACCCAGAGTGGTTCAAGCTGTAATTTTTGGTTGGATTCTTGATAATACTAAAATCTAAACCTAAGTGTGATCTTGGATGCTGTAACTAATTCTAGCTTGAAACCCTTTTACAAACACTAGTTTTTACTTTTGATTTTATTTTTCTGTTTTAATTTTTACTTATTGTTTTCCAGCCTCAATGCCACTAATATGTTAAACCATTGCTTGAGTCACAGGCTGCAGATCATTGAATAAAGTGATTATAGTCTGTTGGCTAAATTCTCAACTCTTGCAAGGTGGTGACTCATATATACAGTGCAGCACAGTGGGCTACAGAAGGATCAAAATTTGATCTGTTAAAAGTAAAATTCTTAGGATTTGAGCTTAAATTTCTGATGAAATTAAATCTGATAACTTGTATTTATAAATTTGTATAAGAAGCGAAACATTGCAGAGCTACATGTGTCGTATTTAGTATCAAAAATTATTTAGATGGTTATAAACAGCAAAGAAAATTTTTATAATAAAATGTATGTGATATTTTGGATAAAGATACACTCTTCAGAAAATATTGGTAAATTTTTGGAAGTGCTTATAGAGTAAATTTTATGGAAGAGTCATAAAATATTCTTTTGAACTAGCCTGAATATATTGGACAAAAGTGATTCTGAATTTACTGTCTTTAAATTTTTAATGAAAATTTGCTGCTTGCAAAATTTTAAATATATAATTTTTTTTGTTCTTTAGAAAAAACTTTGAATGATCCGATCTTTATATCTTTTTTCCAATGGATTTGCACTCATTATCTTGATATATAGGAAACTGGACTAAACTATAAACTATATCTAAATGAAGAACTATATCCATTTAAGAAGTTGAAATGTGTAACCTTTAAGGAGAGTAAATTATAATATTTGTGTCATAAAAATATAAATATTTATCAGTTACAACATATGTGGGCTGATTTCTTTTCTTTTCTTTTTTTTTTTTTACTATTTTTCTAACTTTTTAAAATTAAATTTATTGGGGCGACATTGGTTAATAAAATTATATAGGTTTCAAGTGTATAATCCGATAATACATCATCTTTATTTGCATTGTATGTTCACCACCAAAAGTCAAAATTTTCTTTCACCATATATTTGACTTGCTTTACCCTTATCTACCTTTCCCCTCCCCGCTTACCCTATGGTACCCATTAAACTGTCATCTGTGTCTATGAGTTTTTGTTTGTTTGTCCATCTTGCTCATTTGTTGCTTTCAGTTTTATATCTTATATATGAGTGAAATTATATGGTTCTCAACTTTTTCTGTCTGACTTATTCTGCCTAGCATGATAATTTCAAGATCCATCCATGTTGTTGCAAATGGCAGTATTTCATCTTTTCTTATGGCTGAGTAATATTCCATTGTGTATATGTACCACATTTTCTTTATCCAGTCATCTATCAAAGGACACTTTGGTTGTTTCTACGTCTTGGCCACCATGAATAACATGGTGGCAATGAATATAGGGGTGCATATATATTTATGGATAAGTGTGTTCAATTTTGGGGGTAGATACCCAGAAAGAGGGATTGCTTAATCATTTGGTAATTCTATTCTTAACTCTTTGAGGAATCTCCATATTGTTTTCCTTAGCGACCGTACCAATTTATATTCCCACCATCAGTGTATGAGGGTTCCTTTTCCCCTACAACCTCTCCAACGCTTGTCATTATTTGTCTTGTTATTAGCCCTTCTAAAAGATGTGAGGTGGTATCTCATTGTGGTTTTGATTTGCATTTCTCCAATAGCTAGTGATGTTGAGCATCTTTTCATGTTTGTTGGCCATTTGTATGTCTTCTTGGATGATATGTCTGTTCAAGTCTGCCCATTTTTTAATTGGATTTTTTTTTGTTATTGAGTTGTATGAGTTCTTTGTATGTTTTGGATATTAACCCTTTCTTGGAGGTTTTGATTGCAAATATCTTCTCCCATTCAGTTGGTTGCCTCTTTGCTTTATTGATGATTTATTTTGCTGTGTAGAAGCTTTTTAGTTTAATATAGTCCCATTCATTTATTTTTTCTTTTACTTTCCTTGCCTTTGAAGTCAAATTCATAAAATCCTCTCTAAAACCAAGGTCCATGAGTTTAGTATCTATATTTTCTTCTATGAAATTTATTTTTCCATATCTTATATTTAGGTCTTTGATCTATTTTATGTTACTTTTGGTGTATGGTGATAGCTGTCTAATTTTATTCTTCTGCAGGTGGCTCTCCAATTTTCCTGGCACCATTAATTAAAGAGGCTTTCTTTTTTCCATTGTATGGTTTTGGTTTCTTTGTTGAAAATTATTTGCCCATATACGGGAGTTTGTTTCTGATTCTCAATTCTTTTCTTTTGGTCTGTGTGTCTGTTTTTCTGCCAATACCATGCCATTTTGATTATTGTCACTTTGTAGAGTAATTTGAAATCAAGGAGTATGATACCTCTGGTCTTGTCCCTTTTTTTCTCAGGATTGCTTTGGCTATTCAGGGTCGTCTGTAATTCCATACAAATCTGATGATTTTTCATTCTATTTCTTTAAAAAATGCCACTGAGATTTTGATGGGGATTGCATTAAATCTGTATTTTGTTTTGGGTAATATGGCCATTTTAACTACGTTGATTCTTCCAATCCATGAATGTAAAATCTTTCCATTTCTTTGTGTCTTCTTCAATTTCTTTTAATAATGTCTTGTAGTTTTCAGTGTATAGGTCTTTCACATCCTTTGTTAAGTATATTCCTAGGTGTTTCATTTTTTCTGATGCAATTGCAAAAGGAATCAATTTTTCATTTCTTTTTCCAAAATTTTATTGTTAGTATATAGGAAGATAATAGATTTTTGTATGTTGATTTTGTATCCTGCAATTTCACTGTATTTGTTTATTGTTTTTAATAATTTTTTTTGTAGAGTTTTTACAGTTTTCTATATAAAGAATTATGTCATCTTCAAAAAGTGACAATTTGACTTCTTCATTCCCAATATGGATGCCTTTTATTTTTTTCTCTTGCCTGATTGCTCTAGCTAGGACCTCTAATACTGTATTGAATAGGAGTGGTGAGAGCAGGCATCCTTGTTTTGTTCCTAATTTTAATTAAGATCTGTGTAGACTTATGCAAGTGTCCTGTAATAAGGACTCAGCTAAGAAGACTATCAATATTAACGGCTGCTATGAAATGAAATATAGCTACCAGGGGATCAAGATTTCAGTTGTGATTTAAATGAAGTCTTTCATGATGTATAGTGACATAGATAATCTAATATCTACTCTAACACACCACCTACTAGTACAACAGAAATAGAAACATCATGCTATGTGTGCCAGATCTTCAGTATTCCTTAGATGTTCTATTGTTTGATGGATAACTTTTTGCATTGATCCCCTGAAATACATTTCTGTGTAGATACATTGTTATATAGACACACACTTTTATCTTTCGAATTTTACTTTTCTAGTCTTTTTATCAATTTTTTATTCCTGCCTGTACTAGAAGCACAGGCCATGCTGTTTAGTGTGCTGCTGATGTGAACCTGGTCTGCTGTTCATCTATGAATAACAATATCAAGGATAATGGATCGGCTGAAAAGACACTAAAACCAGTATGAACACAAACCTTGAAATATTCTTAATTTTTTAAACTATTAATGCAGTTTGGTCTACTTATACAAGTCAATAGATTTAACATGCTATAATTTCTAAGAAATTCTTTGATTCAAACTTCCTGATAGTTTGATAATTCTATGTTGAAAAAAAAGCACAGAATAATCTAGGATTTATTAGGCTGGGTGAATATAGTTAGAATAGTTTCAGAACTAATTTTAACCCCTAAGTTATACTTCTTGGGTTGTAATATAAATAGGTGGATTGGGATTGTGGTTTAAAGAGATTAATTTGAATACGATCATCTAAGATTGGCTCACAGAAAATCAGGGTGCATTGAGTGAAAATACTAGAGAGAAAAAATGAAATAAAATTCAAATGATAAAAAAAGAACTTGAGATGGATAGCTACTGGATCCTTTGGTATTCCAAGGCTGAATTCTAAAGTACTTTAAAATTTGGGGTCCACGTTAGCAGCATCAGTCTATTATTTAAAGGAAAAGGAATACAGGACATTTGTAAAACTTTTTGGAAAATAGTGCATGAAGGTAGACTGGAATAAGCAGTGCATAAATCTTTGGGTGTATGGCGTAGCAATCAGAAGAGATACACATTAGATTGTGCAAAGAATTAAGCCTTCATTAGAAGCTCTGTGTGTATGTGTGAGTGTGTGTGTGTATTAAAATCAGACAAGTAAATATTATTTTGGAAAGTTTTTCTACCTCACAGATCCTTATATGTGAATATAATCTCTGCCCTTATGGTCCAGTACATGCAATAATTGGGCTTCATTTCTTTATTTTAGTTCTTTCGTCTCTGAGAACATTTCTTTCTTTCCTCTGATTCAGGAATTTTTCTCCTGAGATTCTGGTTCTCTTTCAAACGTACGGCCTTCCATACCAGCTTTGTGCATCTGTGGACACATTTACTTCTCTGGGAAGACATTCACAGCTTTTCATCAGCTTCTCACAGGGATCCCAGCACCCCTTGCAAAGCTCCACATTATAGTAGACAGACAGTATTTCTGAGTTTGTCCAAGCCTATAAAATGAATTCTTTTTATTAAGTGATTTCTGTTTGTATCTGATTCTTAAGCAATTCAACACATTTTCTTATGACTTCCCAATTTGGGGGTTGGGGGGCGGTGCAGCCATAGAATGATTATTCTCAATTTTATATATACATTTGAATCACCTGAGAGACTGAAAAAGAAAAATGGTACCTAGGTCTTATACTCAGAAATTCTAAATAAATTAATGTATAGAGGTGGCAAGAGGGTGGGGCAATATTGTATATTTTAAACTGCTTTCCTAGATAATTTTAAAGTGTAGCCAGGGTGGAGAACCATTAACCTAAAATGTCATGGAGCCTCATGTTTTAATCAGTCACGGTAAATTGGCAATAATTTTGCAAATTAGCATGAAAATGTCTTTCTCCGTTGTTGTGGTTATCAGATTCAATTATGAAGATGTGGGGGGGGGCAGTAAATGGGTCAGGCTCTTGTTTACATATTTCGATGGTTAATACCTGCCTAAGATTATGTCACTTCCAAATTTATGGTGAAACTCTGTTAATATGAGAACCTATTTTTTTCTTTAATAAATCCTAGGTAAACAATTAACAAATACAGATTATAGAAATTTGTTCAAAAGCATTTACCGTAAGCATAAGTATTGAATCATACGTGTTATTCATAAAACATTCATCAGTAAAACATCACCTTCTTCATACCTTTCTAAAGAATCTGATCAGTTTTCAAATTAGGACATTGACACATCTCTAGTACAATTATGCTGTGATTTAAAAATAACATATTTCTCCATTTTGTGAATAAGTTTCTCAAAATGCAGATACATACTTTAATTCCTCCAGTTTTAGTGGTTTAATCTAAATCTCCTCCTTCCATTTCTTATATAAAATCTATATTTATGTTTTTAAATTTAATGAACAGGGCTTTCTGCTTTATGAGGATCTTTTCCTCCTCCTCATCTCTTTTCCATTTTTCTTTCATTTTAAATCAAGATTCAAACCAAATTTTATCCATTGATAAGCTAAATAAACTGTTCTCTAGCAAAGAGACTTCTTTCTAATTAGCTGTAGGATATAATTAGTAATTTCTGTGGGTTGGTAAGAATTGAATTTACCAGATGTTAGCAACTGACAACCTGAGCAATATTAGTGGTAAGCAGGCAGAAGTGTAGGTGGAGGATTGGGGATAAAGGAAGGGTATCCTTACTTCAGGGGAATAAGGCTGTCAGGGCTTAAGTGAGGAAATTTTTGATAAGTTAGTCACATCTACTATTAAATATGTTAAAGTTTTAATTTTCATTATGCAAGAATGCCAGACTAAAAAAGCACCACAGAGGATTCTGCATCAATAATCATGTATTATGGCAATGAGTCCATGAAGTAAAAAGCTGCCATAGATGCAAACCATCTTAGCTGAAAAACGAAATCTTGGCTCTAAGTCCAAGTTTAATTTTTGATAAAAGCCTACAACTGGTTTAAGCATTTGCCTAGCACCAGGACACCATGGACCCATGATAAAATTATATTATTTCTTAATAAGAAACCATATCATAAAATAGTTTAACTCCACTTCATTTTCATGAAGTTCCAATTTATCTAGTCCACTTGCAGACACGTGTACATGGATCAAAACGAAGATCTAAGAGCCTTTTGAGCTACTTTTAAAATCCAAAAATAGAAAGCAACATATTAGATTCAATTTTGAAATAAAAATATATTACTTACAAATACAGCAAAAGGTTTCATGTTAGACTAAATGCTCTCAGAAATTTCTTATGAACAGAAATGTGGTAAAAAAACGAACATTGCAATTTTATATAATTGGGGATTCCCAAGGCCCTTCAAGCCCATTTCATTTAACCTTTTTTATAAGTTCACAAATGGAGAAGTAATAGTTATTATGAATGCTTTAAAAATATTTGGAATTGCCCAGCATTCAAGGTATGTATGATAGTATTATCAACATGTGTTTTGATTCTTTATTAACTCCAGCTCTACTAGTGTGGAATCTATGAAATAAATTTATTCAGTTACTGCTACAAAATTTATAATTTCTGGATAGGCAAGAGGCATTGTCATATATATTTTCTAAAAATATATACCTCTGTATCTATTTATGTATATCTATATATCTACATATCCATAGTTATATATATAGAGATAGATAGATATTTAAGTTTTAATTAGAAGGCAGGTAATGCAGGTAATTG
>NW_011888802.1:10852474-10853330 GCF_000151845.1 Pteropus vampyrus | reverse complement strand
TAATTAGCCCTGCCCTTAATTATTTCATAGTTTAGATCACTTCTAAGGTTCATATAACTCCAGAATATTTTTATTATTTTATGGTAATTAATGATTAAATATGGTACATCAATTTATCAAATTACAGATAGAGTTAATGATAAAAACACAAGAAAGTACCTAGTGGAATGAATTTGTTTAGCAACATAGAATTTTGATCCTAAAATAAAAGGTCAGGTTATTAAAGATGAATCTGTTAGTATGCTACAACTTTTCTATATATTTTTTTCTAATTAAAAGAAGGCTTCTCTAATACAAAGTTTGATACATGCATAAGATTATAAAATGACTTCTACAATATATTAAATAATGCCTAACACACAAATTTTCCATATGCAAACATTGTTTATCCTTATTTAAATAAATGACTTACATTTTTAAACTCTATTAACTTGACAAGTATACATATAATAATTGAGAAAGGTTTAGAATTTGTTTTAGAAAACTAACCATTTTGAATTAGACATACTTTAACTTACTTCTTGTAAATTAATTTATTTTTTAATTTTTTCATGAAACTTTCAAAATGCATGCAAAATTAGAGAGAATAATGGGCTCAACCCCTATATAGCCATCGCCTTCAATGATCAACATTGTAAAGTATTTTAAATAGCCATTTCATGATTCAAGGACCATAAGCCTAGCATCAAAATGATAAAATCCGTTTTAATAAATTTTTCGATATTTGTATTTTCTTGCACCCAGAACAGTGATAGGGTCATAGTAGACTCAATATTTTTGAATTAATAATATTGCTTTTTTATTATCCAAGTGAGATTTCTGTTTGTATATTTTATATTATTATGTTTTTTATTTT